>NC_134585.1:16475000-16632449 GCF_037038515.1 Microtus pennsylvanicus | reverse complement strand
TACTTGAGTGCAGTTTTCTGCAGAGGCCAGAAGAGGGCATCGGATCCCCTGGAGCTGTATAGCTAGAGGTGTTTTTGAGTCACCAGATCTGAGTGCCGAGAATAGAACTCTAGTCTCCTCCAGGAGCGGTAAAGGTTCTCAAACTGCCGAATCTTTCCCCTTGCTCCTGAACACTAATTCTGTTTAAAAAATAATTTCTTCATGGAAAACTGCTTACTTTTCACAAATAATTCGTAACTTACTTTAAATGTAGCTGCACAAACATTTTCCCTGTGAACTACTTATATTTATTTTTGTACATAAGTGGGCAGCCTGACTGGCTGCTGTAAATGCGTGTTGCCACAGCCTGCCTTCTGACCCTGACCTCGGAAATTAAAACACATACACAAATCATCATGTTGTGGACGCAAGCACACCCAGATTCTAACCTTTGCTTCATGTCAAAAACAATACTTTCTTTAGGGAAACTCAGGCTGATTCCATGGGAAACGGCGCGGAGTTTTCATTCCAGCCACGCTTTGGGAAGAACTTTCCGACGTTAAATGTTAGGAAAAAGAGACCATGAATTTGAAGCGGGGTGGCGTGTCGTGTGTGGGAGGGCTCGTGGGAAGGGAAGGGAAGGGAAGGGAAGGGAAGGGAAGGGAAGGGAAGGGAAGGGAAGGGAAGGGAAGGGAAGGGAAGGGAAGGGAAGGGAAGGGAAGGGAAGGGAAGGGAAGGGAAGGGAAGGGAAGGGAAGGGAAGGGAAGGGAAGGGAAGGGAAGGGAAGGGAAGGGAAGGGAAGGGAAGGGAAGGGAAGGGAAGGGAAGGGAAGGGAAGGGAAGGGAAGGGAAGGGAAGGGAAGGGAAGGGAAGGGAAGGGAAGGGAAGGGAAGGGAAGGGAAGGGAAGGGAAGGGAAGGGAAGGGAAGGGAAGGGAAGGGAAGGGAAGGGAAGGGAAGGGAAGGGAAGGGAAGGGAAGGGAAGGGAAGGGAAGGGAAGGGAAGGGAAGGGAAGGGAAGGGAAGGGAAGGGAAGGGAAGGGAAGGGAAGGGAAGGGAAGGGAAGGGAAGGGAAGGGAAGGGAAGGGAAGGGAAGGGAAGGGAAGGGAAGGGAAGGGAAGGGAAGGGAAGGAAGGGAAGGGAAGGGAAGGGAAGGGAAGGGAAGGGAAGGGAAGGGAAGGGAAGGGAAGGGAAGGGAAGGGAAGGGAAGGGAAGGGAAGGGAAGGGAAGGGAAGGGAAGGGAAGGGAAGGGAAGGGAAGGGAAGGGAAGGGAAGGGAAGGGAAGGGAAGGGAAGGGAAGGGAAGGGAAGGGAAGGGAAGGGAAGGGAAGGGAAGGGAAGGGAAGGGAAGGGAAGGGAAGGGAAGGGAAGGGAAGGGAAGGGAAGGGAAGGGAAGGGAAGGGAAGGGAAGGGAAGGGAAGGGAAGGGAAGGGAAGGGAAGGGAAGGGAAGGGAAGGGAAGGGAAGGGAAGGGAAGGGAAGGGAAGGGAAGGGAAGGGAAGGGAAGGGAAGGGAAGGGAAGGGAAGGGAAGGGAAGGGAAGGGAAGGGAAGGGAAGGGAAGGGAAGGGAAGGGAAGGGAAGGGAAGGGAAGGGAAGGGAAGGGAGAAATGTAATTAAAATGCAACCTCAAAAATGAATGACAACAAACGAGATTATTCAAAGTATTAGCGGGGCAGTATTGGCGTATGCCTTTGACCCCAGCACTCGGGAGCCACAGGCAGGCAGATCTCCGAGTTCCAGGCCAGCCTGGTCTACAGAGTGGTTCCTGGACAGCCAGGGCTACACAGAGAAATCCTGTCTCAAACCCCGCCCCTACACCCAAAACCAAACAAAATATTGAAAACAAATCTCAGTAGAGTTAGTTTCCTTTAGTATCATCTCTATTCTCACAGACAAGTATGAAAAGGGCTTTGGGCTGTTTATTGTGCTCAGCCTGAACCATGCTGACCAGCACTGCTAGCTAGCTAGGCCTGATGGAGTTTCCAGTTTCTCCACCACAGACATGATGAGCATGCTCAGTTGCTCCCCTGTAGCTGGGTGGAAAGGTCGGTGCTCCCTTCTGGCCTCCAGCTCTTTGCTTTATGAAGTCATTGATTTCCACCTTCTCCAAGCTGAACTGGAAAGTTCTGGGGTAACCTATCTAAATGCTCTCCTGGAAAGGTCACGTCCACTCCCAACTCCTCTAACAAAATCGTACTGTGCTGTGGCGCATGCGCATGGATTCATCCCTTTCCTAACCTTTTAGCTTTGTTTCACGGACTTTAAGTTAGGCTGTTAATCCCCTAAATATTTGACTTTATTTTTCTTTCCAAACAAGTCTACAGAGTTCTTTCGTGCCAAGTTCCACATAATGTCCCCACCCCCACCCCTTTTGACTGTTTCCATAGTCATCAGTTACAGCAGAGAACACGCCACAGGTTTAGTGCTACGTGAAAGCGTCAGAAATTTGATTCGTTTTCTCTAAGAATACTATACAATTGCCTCTATATAAAGCATTTTATTTTTAAGCTCAAGTTACCATTTCGAATGGGTGTTTAAAGATTTTAACATTATGAAAATGAAAGTAAATTGAATCCTGCAAATTTCTAATAGGCATAAAATTGATGTGTTTTTCAAAGATGGACTCCATGATCTAGATGGTTCCGTGGGTGATGTGGAAAGGGTAGGCTCTAATTCAGAGGGAAGACGCCCCTGTCTTCTGAAGTCCTACCTGTGTGTGTTCCTGGAGCCTGGGTTTCCTCCCCACAGAGCTGGCACACATCAAAATGTCCTGTCTTGGAGCTGTTCAGAGTCTACGGGACAATTTTTTTCTTGCGCTTTTGTTGTCTTTGGCTTTGATTCTTTGGTTATTTTCTCTTCCTTCCAAACCTCACAGGCAGGTAAATGCTCTAACTGAGCCTGACCATAGTTAAGAGCTCAGTAAGTGGCTGTATTGTGCTATTTTCCTTATTAAGTGTGGCTTTTTCAGCTCCAATATGTGCCTGGCAAATACTTAGGATTATTTTGTGTATCTGTAGCTAAAAAATATGGTTGAGTATAAAAGAGATACCAGCGAGCAAAATAACTTTGGGAGAAACCGTGTTTTGACCTTTCAGAAAGTTTGGGCTTTAGTAAGCATCCTGTATGCAGGGCTGTCATCTGTCAGTCCTAAACTAATTCCTCTGAGTCTATAACTGGAACTTCTTAGGTTGCTTACTTGAAGTTGAGGTTATTTAAAATAGAGGAGATGGGATGTACACACATAACTTATGGTTGAGAGCCATAAGCTCACCCCCACTTCCAAAATAGAGACAAACTGAAGGCCCCTGGATGACAGTGTGTGTGTGTGTGTGTGTGTGTGTGTGTATTACCTGCTGAAGGCTACGATGCCATCTTCTAGAAGCCTAAGTATTTTATAATAATGTTGAAATGTATAATTTACATGGAAAGAATATTTCCTTATATTGTGAGCTAAAGGTCCAAATTCATTATTTTCCTTGTGAAATATTCCCTAGACTCTTAATCATTTATTTAAAATAATTGAAACTAATATTGAGAATAATGATTCCTTTCTCTCTACAATATAATGTCATATAGTAAATGACTATGTACGTGTGGGTTTTTCCCTTTCATTTCCTTCCAGCACTATGCCTATATTTATCCCAGGACGAATTAATCAATGTTCTGAAACCACTATAAATTTCTCACTCCTGGAATAGTGATATAAAGCCTCTAGTTTAAATCTTCAACATTGCTTTATCCATTTTTTGCCTTTCTTAAATTATTTTATTTTCTTATCTTTATTTATTTCTATTTTAATGATGTGCATGTGGGGTTGGGGGACTGTGTCACGTGAGAACAGCTGCCCATGGAAGTCAGAAGAAGACAGAGTCCCTGGAACTGGAGGTACAGGACAAAGGTGGGGGCTGGGACCTGAGCACCGGTCCTCTGCAGGAGTAGCACTTACTCTGAAGCACGGATCCACCTCCCAGGCCGTCCTTCCATTTCATCACACGCTTAGAAATCCGAGTTCCGAGTGCAGACTCTATTTTGCTCTCCATATTCTGTAGTCTCCATGTATATATGACTCAGATACTTGCAGTTTGTCATTTTATGCTTTGTATGCGAGTCTAATGCTGTTTTATTGTTCTATTTTCTAGTTGTTTCTACCTGGCATATAAAAAGGTTACTCCATATCTTTGCCATGTGATGAATTATCTGACAAATTATTTTACAGGTTTCATGACTTCTTTGCAAACTCCTTTCCATTCCGCACATACAGTGGCATGTCCTATGACAGGCCCTTCTGATCCCACGTTTCTGCTTTCTACTCCCTGGCTCACTCCTTCTGTTCCTCAGAGCTGGATGGAGCCACCCGCATAGAGAAAACAGTACAGCTTCTGTAGAAAAGACAGCATCTCTCCAGCTCTCAGGAGGCTAGGCTTCAGAAGTGGACCGTTGGTGATAAGGCTTGATGTGGGGTTTAAAGTCTAGCTATATAGGAAGGCATTCCTCCCCCGCCCCCGCCCCATTCTTGGTTCACTAACAGATTTTATAATAACTGGGTGTGAGATTCATGGGACAACTGCTCTACATCTCCTGAGAAAAATGACACAGTCCCTCGTTATTATTAGTGTGTACAGCTACTTTGACTGTTTCTCTTTGTAGTTCAGAAAGACACTTACTGTCTTTCTGACACACAGGCACCATCACGTTCTACACTCTGGGGTTTGGTCTGTTAATATTCTGTTTCTGGTTCTTTTTAATGCATGTTTATAGGGGATCTTAGAGAGTTTTTCTTACATTGTCCTGGTCAGGCTTGGCCAGTAGTCATTGTGATCTCTTTCTATATACCCTGAAGGTAATCCACAATTTATTTCATTTCTTTCTTAATTATAAATATTATAATATGGACTTGAGAGGTTTCTTTGTAAGCAAACTTTTAGTTCAGTTTCTTTAATATATAGCTTTTAAAACTTTCAAAATTTTCATTACTTTTACCTACTATGAAAACCAGTGGTAATATTTACCTTTCAGTGTTCACCGATCCATAGACTCCTGGATTTGTTGCCGACATTGTAATCTTTAAAAACCTTACTAGGAGCTTTTCAGTGTTATTAGTTTTTCTGAAGAACCATCTCACAGCTTACTACTGTTATTACTGTATAATTTCATTTAATTAGCTTCTGCTCTTTTTTATTCATATCCCCCTCTTCAAGTTCAATCTGCTATATTTCAGCTTTTAAAAATTGTATTTATTTATTCTGATGTATACGAGTATATTTAATGTAAATTAGTATCTCTCTGGATGTATGTGTGTGTACCACATACATGCAGGTGCCCGAGGAAGCAGTAGGGGGGCACTGGGTCTCCTGAAGCTGCTCACAAGTTACAGACTCTTGTGAGCAGCCATGTGGGTGCTGAGAGATGAACCTGGGTCCTCGGCAAGAGCAGCCAGTGCTGTTAGCCACCAAGCCACGGCTCCAGCTGCTGACATTTTCCAGTTTTAAATGTCAGCGTTACGTCAGGAATCTTGGTGGGTTTTTTTGTTTGTTTGTTTTTGCCAGAGTCTATGAGTCAGTGGCACCCCAAGTCAAGAAAGGAGGTAAAATCTCAGACCTGGCCATGTTCCTTCCCGGCCCTGTTATTAGACCCGCCACATCTGGAGAAGTTCAGCTGTTGCCAGCCTCTTACTTTGGATGTTATTGGCCTTGCCTTTTCCTTCTGTCATCTGTTTCCTGCTCAGCCATAATAGAGATACCAATTTTAATGAGTTTTTAGAAAGCCTCTTATTATTTGAAAATTGATCTCTTTTTTTTCCCATTATTTCTTTGCTTGGTTGTACTTAATCTTCTCTTGTTTACTAGAATTTCAACTTGAAAGCTGAGGCTATAGAGTTAGGATTTTTAAAAATATAGTACTTGTATTTATTCTTTAAGGATTTCACATAAGTATACAACGT
The DNA here is from genome assembly GCF_037038515.1 of Microtus pennsylvanicus. Taxonomy (NCBI): domain Eukaryota; kingdom Metazoa; phylum Chordata; class Mammalia; order Rodentia; family Cricetidae; genus Microtus; species Microtus pennsylvanicus. The sequence goes on along the minus strand of NC_134585.1, from coordinate 16,626,534 downwards.
ATTTTGACTGTATTCACTTACTTCCAACTCCTCCCAGGCTCCTGGATTCTCTTGCTGAGTTCTCATGTTCCTGTGTCCCTCCCCCCCCCAGCCCTTTCCTCCCTTCTCTTTCTTTCCATAATCCACGGAATGTAATCAGAGCAGTCTAAAAGCCGTGGGCATGGGACCGCCCACTGGGGCATGGTCAGCCTACCTGTCACCCCACCCATACCCAAAACTGACCTCCACGGTCTGATTCAGCATTCTCACACAAGTTTGGTTTCTGTTTTCACATCTTTTAAGTTTCTTTTATTTTTTTCTTGTACTTACATGTGATTGGGAACTGTGGTTTGCACACATGTGAGACTCTTACTGACTTTTAACTCAACGCAGTTGGGATTAAAATGCACTTTGTCTATGTTAACTATTTGATATGAATTCAGGATCTGTGTCCAGGATGTGGGCCCCTTTCTCACTATCTTTTGCTTGCGTACTTGAATGTGTTTTCTGTGTTGTTGTCTAGTGGGCGTCAATTATAGCGAATCATTTCTTAGCACTGGTCAAATCATTTTCATATTTGGAATTTCTCTCCTCTGCAGTCTATCAGTTGTTGAGAGGAGGTGCTGAAATCTATTCTGATGGACTTAGCCACTTCTGACAGCTCGGTTGAGCTTCACTTTATGTATTTTGAGTGTCTGTTATGCACATGAATGCCCACGATTGTTCCGCGATCTTGAGGAATTGGCCTCTTTGTCACTATGGAATAACTTTCTCCCTGATAATTTCCTAGGCCTGACATCAACTGGTCATAAAATCATTACTACTTTGTTTTCATTACTGTTAAATGGCTGTTACAGTCAGTGTTCAATGTCAACTTGACAGAATCTAGAATCACCTGGAGCTTGGCCTCTGGGCAAATCTATGTGGAATGATTTAAATTAAAGTTAGCCTCTGGGAATGTCTGTGAGAGAATATCTTGGTTATGTTAATTAAGGTGAGAAGACCCACCCACTGTGGGTGGAGTCATTCCCTGCCTGGAATCCTGAATTATGCAAATGAAGAGAAGGAGTTGAAAAGTAGACTGCTTCCTCTTGTGCTCCTCTTCCTACCTGGGATAGGATGTGACTGACTGTTGCCTTGACTTCCCCACCACGGTAGACTGTACCCTTGAATTCTGAGTCAGAAGAAACCTTCCCTTCCTCAATAAGTGGGTTTTTTCAGGGCAGTTATCACAACAATTAAAGAGTCCCAGATACTCTGTATCCACTTCCCCATCTGTTTCATGCTTAGTGTGTCTGTGCCCTTGTATTTGGAGAGCCTGTCCTGCAAGCTTGGTATACTTGGATTACCTGCTTGGTGCTGTTATATGGGTTGGTACACCGAATGTGACAATAAAATTGGGTTTAAATGCATGATGTCACCAATTGCATCTCTTTGCTCCTGGTCCTTCTTTAGAACTGAGAATAATTACACCTCACCATCCCTTTTCTGTTTGCTTCTTGTCTCTAAGTTTTGGGTAATTATTTAGGTGGGGACACTATATACCCTCAACTTAATCCAGTCTGCTTTAAATTGATAGCCTACCCATTCGTGCAAAGCCACTTGCAACAGCATTTTCTTCTTATCTCTTTTCTGTTGGCGAATGTACTAATGCTCTCTTACATTTCAGTTTCTGTATGACTCAAATGCAACAACACACTGCTTTCATTTCTACTTTCTGCACTGCCTTGTCTTATTAGTTAAAAATTGCTTCCCTGTCTTCACGTAGCTATAGACATCTATCACATTCCACTGTCCCCTGCCTCGGGAAAACCCCTGAACATTTCCTGCAATAGGAGCCTGCCCATGGTGAAGTTCTAAGCTTTGGCCTCCCTGTAAAGTATTTTACCTGCAATTTCACCAAAACCCAGTTCTGGATTGATAGTTCATTTCCCTTCTGTGGTCCACTGTCTTCAGCAATAGCCCTGTTCTCATTCCCATCTTCAATCCTCCGTATGGGTACAGCATGGCCTTATTCTCTGGACTTTTACAGTTTCTCTTTATTGGCCGTGTTTAGCATTAGGTCTTGTGGCTTAATTTCTTTAAGTGTCTCGAGCTTGGAGTTTGTTGGCTCCCTTGGATTTGTGAGTTAATGGTTCTTGTAAACTCGCATGCAAATTGGCCACTTTCTCTTCAGAAAATTTTTCTCTTCCCTCCTCTTTTTCTCTTCTTGATCCTAGAGACAGACGTTTCTTTAGCTGATGTTGTCTATGGCTCAATGACTTGTTATCTCCCTCAGACAGGCGGGAACTGGGGCAGATTGCTTCCGTTCCGTCGTGGACTGAGCTGACTTGGGTTGACTTTTTCAAACTTCCTGAGGTGAGATGCTGACCGCTGACCCCTGACTCTCAAAGCTGCACTCCAGGGTCATGCTGAGTAGCCTGCTTTCCTCTAGTTTTTGAACTTTAGCTGCCTTGTGGCCTGGCTCGTGCCAAAGATTCCATTCTGCTGTATAGACATTCTTTCCAGGATGGGTGAGCCGCTGGTCACAGCCCAGGCCAGCTGTGGGCAGATCACTTTTGCCACCAGCCTTGTTTCCGCACATGCAGCCTTTTCCTGCCACTTTGTCACCTTGATCCTGGCTGTTTTGGGGAGTCTTAGTTGGGGTTTCTTTTGCTGCAAAAAGACACCATGACCCTGGCAACTCTTATGAAGAGAACATTTAATTGGGGTGGCTCAGTCCATTATCATCATGACGGGGAGCATGGTGGCATGCGGACAGATGTAATGCTGGAGTAGTAGCTGAGATTCCTAAATCTTGCCAGGAACAGGAAGTTGACAGAGACACTGGGGAGTATTCTGAGCATAGGAAACTTGAAAGCCCGCCCCCATAGTGACATAACTTCCTCCAACAAGGCCATACATCATACTCGTGTCACTCCCTGTGAGATTATGGGACCAATTACATTCAAACCTGTCACATTCCACTCCCTGTGTTGGCTATTTTTTAGTCAACTTGACACAAGCTAGAGCCATCTGAGTGGAGGCAACCTCAATTAAGAAACTACCACCATAAGATTGGGTTGTATGCAACCTATAAGGGAGTTTCTTAATTAGCAATTGATGGGGAGGGCCTAACCCACTGTGGGCAGTGCCACCACTGGACTGGTGGGCCTGGGTTTAGCAAGCCATGTGGATCAAGCCAGAAAGCAGCACCCTTTCATGGCCTCTGCATCAGCTCCTGCCTCCAGGTTCCTGCCCTGTTTGACTTCCCATTCTGACTTCCTTCGATGATGAACAGTGATCTGGAAGTGTAAGCCAAAGAAACCCTTTCCTCCCCAAGTTGCTTTTTGGTCATGATTTTTCATCACAGCAACAGAAACTCAAACTAAGACAGTGTCTTAGGTCCTGACAGTTCAGAAAAAATCCAAGGCCTTGAGATGGACCTTGGGAATCATTCCTTTCTATTTTCATTGATTTAGAGTGTTCTGGGTTAGTTACAACACGTAGGTAGGCCCCCAGCTATCCCAAGGATATCTTAAAGAGCCTACCATCACAAGATGGCCATCTCTGTCTCAATGTCAATGTCTACACACACACACGCAATAATATACAGAGACACAAAGGTGTAGATATAAGCTGACAGAGACACACAGATACACAAACAGACGTGATCATGCACCCACATACAGCATACAGATGCGTGCACACAGACAAACAGGCATGCAGACAGACACACACATACTCAAACACAAACAAATAAACGTGGATGCACATAGGCATACACAGATGGCATGTATACACATACACAGATGTACACACAGCATGTAAACATACATGCACACGAATGTGAACTTGCACACACACATAGACTCAGCATCTCAGTTCTCCAGTGATAACACTGTATTAGAATTAGATGTTTGTAGCATCAAACAAAGTTTGCAACAACCACCCACAAGGAGCTCGGTGGAAAAATAGCCACCGGGAAAATTTCTTCTCATTTTTGGCAAATAAGAAAACAATGTCCTTAAACCTCTCTGCCTCTGTTTGGGGTGCAGAAACCTGACTCTAACCCATAGGGTGCTCATCAAGTCTCACAGACTGTGACACATGCATGCCCACCCCTGCTGAACTTACGGCCTCATTTTTGAACGATAAGGAGAGCTTTGGTTGTTGTTGTGCAAATATTTCCTTTCATCTGAAAAAATGTGGGTTTTTGCAAAGCTGCTGAACACACAGAAATCTATAAATAAAGTGCCCCCCCCATCAGCTTAGATTGCTACACGTCAGGTCCTAATGTAGTGCTGGAGTCCCAGGGTAAAGCCATGAAGGAGGGGTGTCACTGACCTGCCCTTGTGAACTCCTGGACATTTTGCTTCCGTTTGAAAGGGAAAAGGCAGGGCACTAGTAAAAACTAGAGTTTTTACTGACCTCTGAAACAAACCTTCGGGTGTTTTGTCTTTAATGGTATTCATGTTGACCGTTGTATATAAAATAGATTCCTTTGAAGGCTCTGGTTTTCGGAATTTGTATAAGAGCACTGCGTACCTACTGTGTGCACCTACTGTGATTTTTTTTTTTACGGCGTTTCCATGGCCTGGGCATAAAGCTTAAACACAATGCAAATATTGTAGCCATGATTTAATGCAAGGTGACTCTCTTAAATGGACTTAATTCCAAATGTCTGGCCTCATATTAGTTTAATGGCTCTATGTCTAAGCAATAATCTAATTTAAGCTTTTTGTTTATTCCAAGTAAAGTCAGACAATATGTGCATTTTTAAGAATAATCCTTGGGTGACATGAGTTGATGTCTCCCATTAGGGATGATTAGGTGAGCCTCTTTGGGGTAAATGCTTTAAACTGTCTCGTACGATTTGCAGAAACGCAAGGGGTGGAATTAACTGTGGATCTCGCCTCTTCAAAGTTTTAACTGCTGAATGTGAGCTGTTTTCCGTGTCTGTTCATTTTGGATTTATTGCAGTAACTTTCACAAGTGGGATCGGGTCCAAATTCTTGGAGCATTTTAACCATAAAAGGCATAGAAATATTTTGCAACCCCACGGGCAGTAATCTGATATTTAAGAGTTTCATAAAAGGAATGACTAGCGTGTGGGCTCTCAAAATGAGAGCTTCATCCAGCGGCACATCACAAATGTTTATCTCGGAGCCTGCAAAGCATTCGGCATTTGAAATACTAAAGAGACAAGAGGAAGGGAAACAAAATTTATGGCATGCTCTGTATTTCTACATATTTTAATTGTTATGTAATTTATTTCTAGGAACACTCCTTCCAGAACAGGACTTCGCTATTGGTATCAATGTGTCCTTCCCCCGAAACATGTATATTGAAGTACGTGTATGCATTATTGGGATGGGTCATTTCCAGGTGAACGAGTCCTGAAGGCAGAACCCTTCCCCAGATAGATTAGTGCCTTCTTAAAGGAAGCTTTGTTCTTCCCTGTGAAGATCCAGGAGGGAGATACCACCTATGAAGGTCAGAGTGAGCATCTCAAGACACCACGTTGGCTATTTCTTTGATCTTGGGCTTCCCAGCCTCCGTGAGTGTAGGAAATATCTCTGCTGTTTCTGAGCCACCAACTGATGTTATTTTCGTCACAGCAGCACAAACAGACCAAGATGTAGGGCTCACCCCAAAGAGAGTTCATCAGTGTTTCCCTGACTGTAAAGATGACCCGTGAGGAGGTGATTAAGTTCAGGTGGATGAAGAGAAGCTGACAAAGCGACCATTCTCACGCAGCCTCCTCAAACACAGGCATCCATCCATTCAGCTCACATAGTAAGGTGCTGGGCTGGGGGTGGGGACTGTTAATGCTGTTGCAGAGATTAACTCTCCACACGCCCAGGTCTGTAACATAATCTGCCGTTCTGGGTTCCAGGTGCTGCGGGAGCAAGATTAACTTGCTGGGTTCACTGAGCCACTTTTCCCTCCTTGGCCCCAGTCTTGTTTCCCATGGGGGGCCGAAAATATTCCTCTCGCTTTGTTGATGACAGAGAGGAATTTTCGAGGCTAAGAACGTTGTCCCCGAGGATGTGTGAGGAGTGCTGACCTTTGACCCAAGCTTTCCCACCAGCTCTGTATGCCTTTTGCCTGATTTACTACTATGCCTGCCTTGATGTTCACACTATCGGGTATAATTCCCTAGGACTGGTGTCGGGTTTACTGGAAACTTCCCTTAAAACTATCTGATTGTAAGTTGGTAAGAGAGATAAGTTGATAAAGGGCTTGCCACGTGTGCATGGTGATATGAGTTTGGTCTCCTAAATCCACAGAAAAAGCTAAGCAATAGGGCAAGTGTTTGAAATCGTGGCAGGGAGAGGTGGAGACAGGTGGACCTCTGGCTAGCCTAATCAGCAAGTTCCAACCTAGTGAGAAACACTCTCTCAGTAGAGACTCTGAGGACAGTACCTGAGGAATGACATTAGCTGTTGACCTCTTGTGTGTGTATGTATTGGCACATGAACGCCGCCCCCCCCCCACACACACAGAGAAGTATTCCATACCAGTATCTCCTTCTCTTTAAGAGTATAACATTTCATTTAAGGATTAGGCGAATACAACTGTGTCAACGGACTGGTGAGTGAAGACAGCTGCCCCCAGCATGGCCTCCATTGCGAATGTGGTTCTAAGCATCTCATGCTCAAGCAATGGCTTATTGTGCACAGCCAGGACCATAGTGACCTGCGAGGGTAAAGACGCCATGGTGGCGTGTGATGGTGTTATATGGGACACACACACACACACACACACACACACACACACACAGATATATATCTCAGCTCAAGATTCTACTTTGAAGGTTTTGAAGGCCAATTTCTGAACATCTCTCTTGGTATCATTTATCACAGTCAAATTTCTAAGAAAGACAAAAAAGCAACAAACAAACAAACAAAACCCTAACACAGTGAAAAACTGTGTTGAGGCAGACTGAGTAAAGGGGCCATTTGCAAAAGGGTGGCTGGCGGGGAAAATCATGATAAAGCAATGTTACAGTGCACATTCCTGGCCTTGACAGAGTCAGGGATGGACCAGGTTCAATTATCCAGCAAGAAGAGGTCAGGGGAGAGATTGCTGTCATCGGTGGAGGATTCTCCAAAGCCAGCATGACCCAGCAGCCAGGCAGCCAGGAGGAAAACCACTTTTCTCTCACTTTTCTGGTTCGTGTCCCCAGTGACTCAGCTAGAGACCTGAGGAGGAGGGAGCCTACTTAATGAGGGTTCCTGTAGAGTGGAACTGGGGAGCAGGGGCAAGGTAGGAGAGGGGATGAGTCTAGAAGAATAAACAGAAGATACCAGCTACGTTGTGTTATACATTTTTTTTTTTTTATCTAGACAGCTCATTATGTTGAATTGCTGGTCTGTCTTTGTTTTGTGAAAACAGAACAATTAAATATTCAGAACTTTAGCCAAAGAGTTTATCTGAAGGAAACGTTCAACTTTTGAAAAAATTTGCATTTCTAGCAGTTGTGCTAATTTGCACTTAATGATCATATTATTTCAAATATATTCATTACTTAGCAGGGACTAATGAACCACATTCCCCTTTCTCTCCTCCGCTTTGGCTGTGTCCATTTTCGCACACTGTGTGTTACGGGGAGCACACGTAATAGATTAGCATTATTTACTGTGTGAACGAGACCATCAGAAGGCTCTTGGCTAGAAAGCACGAAGAAGTTGAAAGGGTTGTAAAAATGATGAATATTTAAAATAACTTTGTTACGATGTTATTTATGCCATACTTAATTTTTAAGGAGTGTATGTTGGGAAGGTAATAAAGTTAAACTGGGTTCTATTTTGTGTTTTAACTGTTCAAACCTTTGAGGGTTATCAACACGTCATATACGACTCAACCCTACCAGTGGGTGCCACAATCCTTCATTTCGGAATGACGTCATCACTGTTCCAGAGGCATCTGGGACAGTGGTCAGCATGCAGCCATCTCCCTGAGTTCTGTAATCTTGAAAGTGGCGCCTGCCTCCTGTGGCTGTGGGGAAGGGTGCGTGGAAGCAGGCATTGCAGAAATGCTTAGCTAACTTGACTTCCCTTGCATTTTTGCTCAGTGTTTGTACTTTATGCTGTGATCTCTGCTCAGGAGTACAGCGTTCAGAGTAGATCCCTCCATCCACGGATCCTAGACCAGAAACCTTTCAGCTCCAGCTTCTTCTACTAGCCCGGATCTTTGCTTTGTGAATGATGTTCTCATGGGTTTATATTCTTATGGCTGGCCACTCCTGCTGCTACTGTTCTCATGATAAGCCACCAGGGCTGTTGTACGAGCCGACACCGGAGACTCGTAGGAGAAGTGTGGTCTGTACAGGAAACTGATGACCACAGACTCTAAGCCCCAAGGCACTTAGAAGGATGGTAGGCCTACACAGCTGCTCAGCAAATGTGACAACCACATAGCAGAGGATTGTGTACAGCACCCAGCCTTGGAAATGCTTGTGTAGGTCAACCTGAGACTTTTTGGTGCCTCAAAGTCTTTGCTTCGCTGTCAGTGCACCACAGCTCTGACTCTGTGGGAACCGAGGTGTGTGCCTGCTCCCATGGCAGAAGCAAAAAAGCCTTGAGTGCCGGGCGGTGGTGGCGCACGCCTTTAATCCCAGCACTCAGGAGGCAGAGGCAGGTGGATCTCTGTTAGTTTGAGCCAGCCTGGTCTACAAGAGCTAGTTCCAGGACAGGAACCAAAAAAGCTAGGGAGAAACCCTGTTTCGAAAAATCCACCAAAAAAAAAAAAAAAAAAAAAAGAAGAAGCGTTGAGTAAGTAGGTATCTAACAGGCTCAGATGTGAGGGGCAGATGCTTTGTCTGTCAGGCTAGAGAGAGCCTTGTTTGTAGAAAGGTTGGCTCTGAACACTTTGGTACATCTCTTTGGACTTTAGTGTGAGTGAGTCATTAAGACATCTCTCAGGGGATAGGTTTCTTCACACAATGCAAAAGAAAACAGTGGTCAAGTTGTGCATAGATGTTTACCGAGCATCCGTTATGTGCAGTGGTGTTGTACTGAGGAGCTGAGATACAATTCTAGAGGCAGTTTGAAGAGTGACGGGCAGCAGAGCATCCAAGGCAGGCTGGACAGGACTAGACAGGTAGAGATAGAGACTTGAGACTGAGCATTTGGGGGTGGGTACTTCACACACATCGTGAAGGGAGCAGACATATGTTATCAGGGACTTTGTAACAAGAGACCCCAAATCTGCCCGTTTAAATAGACATTTAGAGACTAGGAGTCCTGTGGCACAGGCACCCAGGATGGGCCTGCCTGGTGACATTGCCTCAAAGTCTCTGAAAAGGTGTGATCAAGTGATCCACAAGACCTACAGCCCTCAAGAGCCTCAGCCAGGAGAGGTCACTTCCAAGCCCACGCACATGACACTGTGAGGTGACATGGAACCTTGGCAGAGGCTCCTATGGGTCCCCACGTCACAAGATAGGCGCCAGTGCACAGATGCCGAGAAAGTCACCGTGCACACATGTTGTGTAAAGGCCTCCTCTAAGATGCAAACATTTCATCTCCCAAGGAAGATCATTAAGACAGAGAGCAAACAACTCAAAACAGCTACAGGAAGTCCCTAAAACTGACTTGATTCACTAGGCCTCTCTGTCTCAGGACAAGCAATAAAGATGGCCAAGGATCACTTTCAGACACGCCAAGCTGTGAAGAAGCCCTGAGTCTAGACCAGCTGCTTTGAAGACACAGAAACGGGCCCAGTTGCCTGGAAAATGTAGATCAACTGAGCCTCGTGGAAATAACACTCCCCAACCTACTGGTCTTTCAGTGTGTTCCAGGCTCCCAGCTTTGGTGAGCTGTCACACATGCTGGAGTAGGCTTTGGGGATACAGCTGTCCTTGAGTTGTTTCTAGTCTTATAAGGAACCCCTCACCCATATTACCGTGAGTAACCCCATTAAAACTCATTGGCTCACCAAGCTGGACTCTTGTGGCATCTATCTTTTGGTCTGCCATGGGCTTCCTGTCTATGGTGAGTAGAGATGGGCATTGTGTCCCCAGAGAAAGTCTTGTCACATGACAAGACCTTGGAGTCCTGTTCAGCCATTGCAAAGAATGAAATCCTACATTTTCTAAGAGAGGGCCTGGGTTCAGAGACCGTCATGTTAAGAGGGAAAAGCCAGGCTCAGAGAAACAATCTGTTGCATGTTTTCACTTAGACGGGTAATTCAGATTCTAAAAGAAGACGTGAAAGTATAAGGCCACTATTTGAGGAAATGAAGAGGACCAGCAGAAAGGAAGGCTGAGGGTGAATATGATAAAATTACCTTTTTATGCATAAAGATGTCATGATAAAACCTGTAACTTTCACAATTAATATACATGAATGAATGAGTGGGGGCAAAGGGAGAACACTCAGGAAGTAGTGGTTTCTTTGTAGACAATTTTGGAAGAGGCACCTCATCTGTAGTGGTTTGAAGGGAACTGGCTCCCACACTCTCACAGGGAATGGCACTATTAGGACGTGTGGCATTGGTCTTGTTGGAAGAAGTGCATCACTGTGGGAGCGGGCTTTGAGGTTTCCTATGCTCAGGTTACCACCCAGAGTCTCAGTTGGCTTCCTGTTGTTTGAAAGATGCAGGACTCTCAGCTATTCCTCCAGCGCCACGTCTGCCGGCATGCTGCCTTGTGCCTGGTCATGTTGATAATGGTGTAATGGTCATGGTGCAAGCCCCCTCGATGAAATGTTTCCCTTATAAGAGCTGCTGTGGTCATGGTGTCTTTTTATAGTAATAGAAACTTAACTAAGACAATATCCCTTCTCCCACTGTGCTCACTAGAAGCCAGGCATACACTTTCAAGGCAGGGGTGTGGGCTCTGCCTCCTGAGGGCAGGAGTGTGGAAGGAAACCTGGATCAAGGCCATCTGGACCCTTGTGGGAGACACGTCTTTTAATATCCATTTAAAGAAATAATGTGAAAGATACATATCGCTTAAACTGTCTAGAAAAATCTCATACTCGTAGATAATCCCATTTTTGTATGTGTAATTGGAGGTTTCTCCCTTGTCTGCCAGTTTCCAAATAATCACTCAGAGGCTTAATATTACTTATACATGCTTGGCCGATGGCTCAAGCTTATTACTAGCTAGCTCTTACATTTAAATTAACCTGTTTCTATTAATCTATACATTTCCAAGTGGCTCATGGTGTTACTGGTCTATTGGCATCTTTCTTCTTGGGTAACTGGCTGGTTAGTGTCTCTCAGATTCTGCCCTTCTTCTGTATCCCTGCTTGTATCTCCAGCCTGGCTCTATCTTGCCTTGCCATAGGCCAAAGCATCTTTATTTACTAACCATTGAGAGCACATATTTACAGCATATAGAAAAGACCATCCTACAGAATGTCTAATCCTATATTTCTAGATAACTCAACTAACTCAATTGCCAGCCAAGTCCTTGAAGACTTTTTTTTTTTTTACAGAATATTGCACCAAGAATAACATTGTGAAGCTTCAGAGCTTGTCAATAGGTGATCGATTATCACCTGACCAGGCCTTCTGGGGGTGAGGCCCTGTGCCAAGAGGCAGTACTATTAAGAGGGAGGAATGCCTGCACTCAGGTCGTCCTTGTCTTGTCCCTCCAGTTTGGGATAGTTTTATTATTTACAAGGAGATAGCATTTATTTAGTCCAAATCGTCCCCCTAGATGATCCACTGGTTTTGGTCTGTCCTTGGGAGTTCTGCAGACCAAACTGGTCCCTTTTTTAAGTTATCAGCCCTTCAGATTTGAAGGTAGTTGCTACATTGACTGAGAGCCTCAGAGGCTTCTGGCTCATAGCAAATCCTGGTTGCTTTCCCTTTAACATTTTGAAATGCTCCTTTAAGCACCTGGGCTGTTCAGTGCCATGCAGTCTACATTGGGCATGTCCGGACACCTCAGGCAACGCTGAAAAGTCTGCTCTACCTGGAAACCGAATTTGGGATTACTGATGGATTCTGTGGGCATTCGATCACAGAACAGAAACATGTCGGCTTTTTCCAAATTGCATCCATTCCTCTACAGCCTGCCATCTATTGGTTAGACAATATTTTAGACAGCAAATCCCTGTGGCTAGAGTTTCGTTTTCCAGATCTTATTGCCACTGCTCTGCCCTCCCTTCGTTGTGGAACATTTCGTTCTACTGTGTGAATACACGTCATTGGGATTGGTTTAATAAACAAGCTGGCTGGCTACGTGGGATAAATGAGTGTTGAAATAGGGGCAGCGGGGCTGCGTCCCTGGCACCCGGCCGCCCCCACGGCTAGCTTTACCCAAAATAATTTCATGGAAACTGTATTCTTTTAAACACCGCTTGGCCCATTTCTATCTAGCCTCTTCTAGGCTAGCTCTTGCACCTGGACTAGCCCATTTCTAATAATCTGCTGTAGCCCATGAGCTGGCTTACCAGGAATGATCTTAACCTGCATCTGCCTGGAGTAAAAGAATCATGGCGACTCCCTGACTCAGCTTCTTTCTCCCAGCCTTCCGTTCTGTTTACTCCACCCACCTAAGGGTGGGCCTATCAAATGGGCCTAGCAGTTTCTTTATTGCTTAACCAATGAAATCAACAGATTGATATATGACACTCCCACATCAAATGAGTACATGGTTCTGGCTATGGACAGCAAAGTATGTAACTAAAACCGAGAAGCCTGAGGGGTGAGCATCCGTGGAGGAAATACCGGGAGGTGTTCTTTCTGGTGTGGTGAATGTTAGTGTCCCTTTGGGCTATGGCAGTGGTTGTACAGTTCTTGCTATAGATGGTGAGGCCTACAACGGAGGCTGAGGAGTGTCTGTGAGAGGAACTCCAAGATGACAGTCTTCGTCTATGTGGCATAAGGTAGCATCCTTGCTTGATGAGCAGGGTCCACACCACTCACACAGAGATGCCCTGAACACAGTTAAAGGTTTAGAGAAAATTTCACAGTCTTGGAGATTAGTGCCCAAGGGTTGAGAGTGTCAAGCAAGCAGCAGTAGACGTTGATGGCCTTTGTCGTGTATAGTTAGAAATGCATTTGAGGCCAAGATGGTGGACAAAAGGGATTTATTTGTGTAAAGCAGGATCCTGCTTATATAAAGGAGTAATTGGAACAAGAAAGGGAGATACAATTAGCATCCTCTATGTTAGCCTGGGGTTTGGCAAGTGAATACGATAAGCGGATAGGATGAAATGAAGGTGTTAATTTCATAAGGCTTAGGGGCCAGAAGGAAAAAAAGAGTACAAGTTAGATCCATGCTCGGAAACCCTTCCTGGGATTTGAGAACTTAGAACCCATGGGAAGATTCAGGAAGTAAGGGGGAGAACATGGTAAAAGCAGTAGATGATACCCCAAGGGTCTGACCTGCTGTGGAATAATCTTTTTGTACACTGTGAAGATGTGTCTTTGTAAAGGTACCTTCTGACTGGTTTAACAAAGAGCTGAATGGCCAATAGCTAGGCAGGAAGAGGCTAGGTGGAACTTCTTGGCAGAGAGAGGAAGAGATGAGTCTAGGCACAGGAGAGATGACAGAGGACAGGGAGAAGAAACAGGAGGTGCAAGATGGGTGCTGGAGAGATGGCCCTTTATTTCAGAATAATTTCTTCTAGAGTATCCAAATTTGGTTTTAAGCACCCACGAGGGACAGCTCCTAACTGCCTATAACTCCAGATCCAGGGCATCCAACACCCTCTTCCTGCCTCCATTGGCACCTGCACACAGGTGCAGATATCCACACACAGACCTTCCCATCCTGAGTATGTGCGTGCACACACACAGAGACACACACAAAGACACAGACACACATACACAGATACACACATACTTTGAGCTTTGCCTTTCTAATGAAAGGCATTTAAGTATGTCACAATTTATGTCCCCTTTTTCTATATTGCAGGCAACTACACACACTCATATTTCTGCTCCTTGTCTTACTATCGACTTGAGATAAACTTGAGGAAGTATAGACGTGCATGCAGAGCGACCATGTCTCAAAGTCGCCCGGTTGTCACCGGGACGCTGCAGCATTTCTCTTCCTGCCACTCCAGAAGGGACGCGCTTGTCCTCACGTTCTCCCAAAGGCAGGGTGCTGCAGTTGAAACCTTTCAGAATGTCGGGGTTTCGATTGGCATTTCTTTCTTTTTCTGGGATGGGAAATTTGAGATTGGGTCTCAGATAGCTCATCAAGAACTCACCATGTTGACCAGGCCTGCTTCAAAACTGTGACAATCCTACATGCTCATAACACCACAGCCACCACACAGGGCTTTTAATTTGCCTTTCCCTGAGAACTGAAAATGCTAAAAATCTTTGCATGAGTTTATTGGCCATTTATGTCTATTCTTATGTAAATGGCTTTTTAAGAGATTATTATATTTTTAATTGTGGGTATGTGCATATGTCCGCTTTAGAGTTTGTGCGCATGCATGCAGGTGCTTGTGGAGGTCAGAGGCCATCAGATACTCTGAAGCTGGAATTGCAGGTGGGTAAGCTGCCTAACATGGATGCTGTGAGCCAAACTCAGGTCCTCTACAAGAATGGCAAAGGTGCTCAACTTCAGGGCCACCTCTACAGCCCCACAGAAATGCTTTTGATGGTTCCTTCAGCACAAGTCTTTTGTATTAATTTTCAAAATGGAATTACGGAGACTATCAAGAGTATTATTCCCTTTCTGTCACATATTTAAATCACAGATTTTGTTTTCGAGGTTTGATTTTCAAATTGGTCTAGAGTAACCTCCTACCCCCAGACATAAGATTCTGATATAGGCAAAGACATTTGGGATCTGAGTGTCTTGACTGACAATGAGCTGTATTTGAACATTTCACAAGGTGTTCCATATAAAAAATTTTTTCATAATCAAACATGAATACTAGAACCACTTTCTTTTAAGAACGGCTTCTAAGCTCTTGGTAAAGGACCTAGTGCATGATCATTTATAATTTAAACACTGACTTTGGTTTTTCTCTGGATAAACAAAACTGGATTTCACAAATGTGGTGTTTTTCAATCAGGCAATGAAAGACTGCTGCCATTATTTTCCATCATTTAATTTGGTCCAATTTTGAGCACAGGTTGAATGTAGAGAGTGCCTGCATGGGGCAAACCAAGAGAAGTAATAATGCCTGATGCTCTGGCCACTCAGTGGTCTATAATTAGCCTTGTGGTGGAGAGCTAGAATTTAAGTCAGCATCTAAGGCATAACACGGGGATGCTGATCTCCAGCAAGGGAGCAAATGCTGAAGAAAGAAACATAGCATTGGAAAACTTCCTTGTCTGTCTTCCCTCACTCGCTTCCATCCTCCCTCTCTCCTCCCCTCCCACCCTCTCTCCTTCCTTCAATAAAAACATCTCTCAAAGTTGCACAGTGCAGGAATAATCACTTTGGACTGGCAAAGAAATGTTGGACAGTAAGTGAGGCTTTCTACATCCAGGCAAAGGAGAGCAGGAAAATGCAATTACCAGAAGCCCAGCCTTATTCAAAGGCCAGGTCACAGAGTGGCTGAGATGGATGCTACAGTGGTCCAGGAGGGCAGAAACTCTTGAGTGACAGGCTCAGGAGCTGAAGTGCCAGGTGAGCCGCTATGGAAACCATCTTTAAAATTATGCACCTGCCATTTATCAATTGTTTGGCTAGAGACAAATTCCCCCAAATTTCTCTGAAAAGATTGATATTTAAGGGAGGATGATTATTTTTCAGAGCTTGGAGGGAAAAGGGCGAGACTGAAGCTTGATGAATTGTAGGCTGGAGCATCGACCACTTTCTTTAAGTGATAGATTCGCCAGTCACTTTGTCACACACGCCAGGCAGAGCAGATAAAGTTATTTCAACACAACAATTTCTGATAGATTTTTCTCAGCACACCCCATTCCGCAGGGTCAAACGGCAAATTACACGCTGTGCAATATTCTCTCCCAGCGGCTTGCTAATGGGCTAATTCAAGACAGAAATCTTGTCCAAGATTAAAAACATCATTTGTGTTAGTTCAGATATTATTTTAAAATATTTATTTCAGTTCTAGCTGTGTATATATTTATGTGTCTGTGTGTGGGTCTGTGTATGTGACTGTAGGTGCCAGAAGTGGCCAGAAGGGAGCGTTGGATCCCCTGGAGCTGGATTTACAAGGTATTGTGAATTATTAATAGGTGAATGTCATTTCAAGAAGAAGAAGAAAAAAAGACATTTGTAGCTACCCTTCAATTAATTGCCTCTTGCCTTCCCAAATCTGTCCAGACTAGAGTGCTGTTTATACCGCTCTCTTTTCCTTAAGACAGCGGATGCAGTGATTGTTACAGAAGTTTCCTGTTTTGTTTATTGAACTTTATACTTTACAGAAATAAAAGAAAATTTATGTTTCTGTCTTTTTCCCCCTCAAATTACAATATCATTAACACCCATAGTCTGAGTGACTTTTGAAATAAGAGAGAAAAAATGTTTCCTTGATTTTGTTGGTGCTGAAGAGTATGTGTTCAGAACATGAAATTATATCCCATTGACATCCGCTGGCTGGAAGAGCTCTGAATTCCTGTATTTGCTGACCTTAAGTGGTATTATTTTGGGATTTGAAAGTCTGCCAAAGTATAACTCCAGGCAAGGTAGACACTTAGGTGTATTTATGATTCTCTTTAAATATCTCTGTACATCTATCACGTGGATAATAGTCATATCT
The DNA here is from genome assembly GCF_037038515.1 of Microtus pennsylvanicus. Lineage (NCBI taxonomy): Eukaryota > Metazoa > Chordata > Mammalia > Rodentia > Cricetidae > Microtus > Microtus pennsylvanicus. Next base: position 16,609,921 of record NC_134585.1, on the reverse strand, counting down.
GGGCACCGCGCCGCTCGGAAAAGCAGGGTTTCTGCCAGCGGCTCCACGGGATGTGCTATTGCCTGTACTGGAGCCACACACAGCGTGAACTACAGTTTCCACGGAGCTACACCAGGGGCCCGGGGTAGCATCCGAGTGTCTGAGCATCTGCTGCCGAGGAGTGAGCCTGCTGGTTCCTGGAATTAGCCCTCCAACTGTCCATGCCATCTCAGTTCAGAAGTTGGGGGAATTATTGAGACGTACTAAATCTTGGGAAGTTTCTCGTCTCCCCAATGCGCATGTGTACATGTATTATTGTGTGTTTAAGCACACGTGCGCGCATGCGCACATGCATGATGACCTTTGAGAGTGCCCGTGGTTCGAGATCTGCTGCGTCATTACTCTGCTGGACTTGAACTGCATCAATATTTTAAGACGTGACACACACCCGATTCAGGAAGCCGATTTTATTTTTGTGGGAGAAAATTTGGGACGTTACAGTAGAATGCCAGCTTTTCACTCTGTAAGTGACTCCTCAGCCAGACCCGGTTTGTAGTTGAAAGTTAAATATGGCAGAACGGTTGTAAAGCATTTAAATTTATGGGCTGAGAATGCACCAATCATTTCTCCGTTTAGCTTTTTCCTTGTAAAACTCCGGGTAACGTCTCTCTGACCGGCTGTCTATCTGCCAAGATGCTGATGGCGATTGAACGTACACCTGCTCTTAATTTACAAACTGTGCCTTCTCAGAAATCAGCTCGGAATTATTTTCTTCTAGTACAAGTGGTACGCAAAGGCGAGTCACATGGTGAAGTACCAGCCTCAATCTGGAACAGACAGGGCAAAATGCCCCTTTCTCCTTCCCAGCCAATTCCCGCTTAGGCCCTGCTACCTGGAGGCAAGCCATAGCAACGTTTACCATGAGGTCTTTCTGTCCTTTTACTGTCACGTACATGGCTGCACATCTTCACGTCTGCCTGCCTTCAAAATAAGTCCTGGGTACTGTCCATTTTGCTCTTCACTCCCAAATTCACATTTTCCTTCTAGGGTCAATCACATCCCGGGCCTAGCTAAAGGTACTCCTTCTAAAGATGTTGTAGCTTTCTGTGGCATTTTATTTTTTTATTTAACCATTTCCCTTTTGATTTGGATATATATGTGTGTGTGTGTGTGTGTGTGTGTGTGTGTGTGTGTGTGTGTGTGTATTGAGATAGGGTTTCTCTATGTAACTGCCCTAGCTGTCCTGGAACTCACTCCATAAACCAGGCTGGCCTTGAACTCATGGAGATCCACCTGCCTCTGCCTCCCGAGTGATGGGATTAAAGACGTGCACTGCCAACACCCAGCTAAAAGTAAATTTTAATTTTATGTTTTGGGTCTGCCTGTGTCTCTGCTCCAAGTACATGTCTGTGCCGGCAGAGACCAGAGAAGGTTGTTGGAGACTCTGGAGTTGTAATAATGGTTGTAAACCTCCATGTGGGCACCGGGAATCGAACCCAGGTACTCTGCAAGAGCAGTAAGCCTTTAGAACATCGGAGCCATCTCTCCAGCCCCTTTTGTGGCATTTTAAAAATTATTTTTATATGTGTGTCTGTATGTACATATGGGTATGGTGCCCCAGGAGTCCAGAATAGGGCACCCTAAATTTGAGTCAGAGTTAGAAATGGCTGTGAGCCACTGAAGTGGGTGCTGGAACCCAAACTTTGGTACCCTACGAGACAAATATGTACTCTTAACCACTGAGCCATCCCTGCAGCCCCAAATTTGACCAAATTTAGCTCTACAAGCTCTGCATTTTCCCCATATTTCTTTTGTCTGACTTTCTTTTACATGTTTTATTATATGAACTATTTGCAAGTATTTTGATCACCATTGGTAATTTCCAAGTGTTTTCTTTTTCTCCAAGTGACTTAAAAAATTTGATTTAGTTCATCAAACAGTCAGGAAGCCTGACGTGGTGACTCAAAGTCTAATCACATTTGGGAGGGCGAGGCAGAAAAACCGTGAATGTATTTAAAACCTGCCAGGACTACAAAGTGAAAGAGATTCAATTTCAACAAACCAATTTCCACCCCCCTCAAAAAAAAAACCCTTCTTAAAAAAATTAAACACCAGTCTGTAACCACAGGAGTTTGAAGTCTGAGGAAGGAGGATCTCAAGTTCTAGGCTAGTCTGGGTTACGAAGTGATATCTTGTCTCAAAAAAATTTAGAAACTCGGTGTTTCGTTCCACATGAAAGACAAAAATTAAAGACAAAATGTTTCCTCCCACCTATTTCTCCCATTTTAACAGCTGTAGTTTAAGCTGAGCACTGTGGGTTGGTTTCAGTGTTTTCTTCTTTCTTTCATTAGCTCTGTGTTCATAACCGCTGCATTCCCTGGACACATAATTTTAAAACTAGCAAAAAGAAAATTCCCAAATCCAAATAAATCCATAATATGTATGGAGAGGGTGGCGTAACCAATAATGGGGGAAAAGACCTTCCTTTCGGAGATGCAAAAGGAAGTTGACGGACACTTGGCTTCCCAACAGGAACTGTGAGAGCCAGCAGACAATCAAGTAACATTATACTGTGCTAAGTAAAGAGCTGCCAATAGAATGCCATGGAGAACCAGAGGAAAAACATTTTCTTCAAGACTGAACCTTTTGGGGGCTAAGGAGATAGATAGGTCAGTGGATAACGGCTTGCTGCCCAAGATGGAGGTCCTGAGTTTGATCCTCGGAAGAACATAAAAAGCTGGGTGTGGTGACACCCACTTCCAGTGCTTGAGGTAGATGTGCAGATCCCAGAGGTTTGCTGGTCACCCAGTCTAACCATCCAGGAGATCTAAGCCAAGAAGTGACCCTGTCTCTAAGATACGTTCTTTGCCAAAATCCAGTATCCTGCAGTTTTTAAGAACATATTTTTCTTTAGTATAATTATTTAATTGTGACCACCTCATCCATAAAGACCTCCTGCAGACTATTCATATTTTCTGTGCTTGGTGACCTCAATATGTGGTAGGTACTGGTTATGGGAAATCATTGCCGTCTTCTGGAAGGCAGTACAGAATACTCCAGAGAATTTTAAAGTGGAAATCAGACCACATAGGGAATTTTGAGGGAAATTTCCTCAAAGGCAATCCTTTGGGGTATGGGCACACAGCTCTTGGGGTTATCTCACTTTTTTTTTTCTGTTCCAAGTGTCCACCAAAGACCCTTCTCTTATTTTCTAAGTCTCTTTAGCATCCTTTAAAAATAGACAGATGCTATGGCAGAAAGCATCACCAAATGCCAGACTTACCTCTGAGATGCATAGATACATTTATTATGTGTATGTGTGTGAGCATGTGCATGTGAGGTGAGTCCAGGTGCCTGTGATGGCCAGCAGAGGGCGCCAGACATCCTCTAGAACTGAAGTTACAGAGACTTGTGAACAGCCGGATTGGGTGCTGGGGTCCTCTGCAGAAGTAATACACTCTCAACTGCTGAGCCATCTCTCCAGCCCCATAATGATTCATAATGATTTTGAGCTATGGTAGGGGAGATCTCAAATACTTAAGTTAAAATTGTATCATGTTCTGTTTTTCTAGTTGTTTTCAGGGGAAAGGTTAGGCTGCTGTTGGTGCATGTGTCTGCCACTGGCGAAGGAACTTGACTGAGCAGAAGTCACTGTAGAATTTTGTATAAGGTGGAAATCTAACCTATAGACAGTTATTGCAGTTGATATTAAATGCTGTTTTCCTAAATACTCAACCTATGCCATGTGCTAGAAATCTACACATACATTAAGTTTCTCTCTAAATTTCTTAATAAGGATAACAAGCAATAATTCTCAATCTAATGTTAAGAAATCAGCACAGTCACGGGCCTTCCCGTGAGAGATGCCAGGGCGTTTGACTGAGCTCGGACCTCTTCTTCCGAAACCACATGTACATGATCTAAGTCCCCCTGCTCATCTCCTTTCCCCGGTTCTCTTCTGAGGTAATTAATGATCATTTTTGAGCCCACTTGAGCAATGCAGAATAATTCTGCCCCCTCTCAAATTCTCCCACTTAACCGAATTCGCAACCCTTAAAACACTGATGACATTTTTATGAGTTACACAAATTAGCATAGAGTCATTACCAAATGCACAGCTAGCTCGTGCCCACATGTCTGATGGTCTCACAACTAAACTCCGCTCGTACTGGTTTATTTCCCTGGTTATTGGAACTAGGGCACATGGGTCTGTTTTTTTTTTTCCATTACCGTAACGAACTACTTAAGGCTAAATTTTACAAAGAAGAGGAGTTAATTCATTTTATATTCCTATAAATTTAATTGCAAGTTGCTGACTTTGGTAAGGTTATGGAGAAGTCCTCATGGGAGCATGGTAGCCAGTGATGCAATGATAGGGGCATGTGGGAGGGATCAAGAAATCAGTGAGAGATTACATTCCTCAACCCCTTCTGAGGGTGTCCCTCCAAAGACAGATCCTCTCCCTAGGCACTGCTCTGTTAAGATTCCCTTAGCTTCAGCCAACATGAATCTTTGTTGGACACACATAAACCACACCCACACCAGACCATGTGCTCCCAACAAGGCGGCCAGAGTGCACTTGGGGTTGAGTCGTTTTTATCTACCCTTCCTCCTTTTCGCATTTTTATTTTCATGTTTCTGGATTCTTCATCTTCTATCTGACAGAATCTCACACAGCCAGGTAAGCTCACTGCATTCCCATGACACCCCCAACACTCAGGCGAACCTCTGTATTGCCAGCAAATGAGTAGTTAGTGTGAGAACAGTGAGAATTCTGAGCAGTGCAAAGATCCAGCAGGATCAACTCAGATGGACTCCGACAATTCTATTAGGGAGCCAGTTATCCTTGGCTTCTCTCTTTCTGTTTGACAGCCACTGACCAGCATTTCCTGGGTCTGCTACTTAATCAGTGCCGGAAAACTGGGGCATTCTATGTCTTTTTTTTTCTGTTTTCACTTATGATCTGGCTACGTCTATGAATAGAGGCATACATGTTTTGCTCTAGTCCTCTATCTACTGTTAAGAAAGAAACTCATGTTTATCAGTGTGGTCTAGCTTGTTCCATCTGAAACAAAATGGTGATTGTCGGGGTTATCTCATCTGAGTCCAGAGCTTTGAGACCAGCACAAACAGCCGTACAGTAGTAGGCCAGAATCCTGCCTTTTCCGTTAATTAAAAACTAGGTAATTGCACCAAAAGTCATGAGCGACTACCAAGATGTCACCAAATGCTATAACACAGTTCCTGCTTTTATCAGTCCTTTAGAAGCCCACGAGTGTCTGGAAGATCCACATCCTTCTCTGAAGTACACCTTGCCACTCTGATCATATGGGGAAAAACACACTAGTCAACAAAGAAGCCAGTCTCTATCTACTTCACCCGCGCTACTTTTCCATGCTCACGGATGTTGTCTAACCTTGTCCTTGGACTGCAGAGGAAAAGAGAGGGGACAAACTCTGGGCACACTCATCATGGATCTAAACATCTGATTCTTCTAATGTTGGGGTATTGTCACCACCCAAGTTATCCTAAGTGGACAAGATCCGGTTAGAGTCATCCCATCTGGCGCCTAAGGTGAGGAAAGGTGGATTGACGGTGGGATCTCCTATCCACTTTTCTGGCCTGTCCCTTGTCCTTCTATGAAGTAGGCAGTGCAGCTGCTGAAGTAGATGGAGAACTGATGGGAAAAGCTTCCTTAACATCTTCATCTCATTGAGCTGGTTTCCCACTCTGGGTTCATTCCCAGCAATTGCACCCAGGTGACTTGTCTGAGGTTCCCTCATCTCTCCGTAGATCACGGACTGTAAAACCTCCCACCTTCCATCTGACACCTAATTGGCTGGATAGGATTGATTTCAGGAGGACTGTGTCCTTACTATATGATGCTCCAGGCTGTCATATGTTAGAGAAGAGAGGCAGATGACCCTCTCCTGGGGGAACATCCCTGTTGGAAAGCCTGGCTATACGAGCCCACAGGAAACACTGAGAAATCCACAGGATGATGGATGTTTGTGTAACCGGAGCAAAATTTAGCAAGAGGAGATCAGTTGAAATGAAGGAGGAAACTCCTGAGAGGCTGTGTTTAGTGAATGAGCCCAAATCCTTTGTTGGAGACACAAGGCCGTGAGTGGGATCTTGCTTATGTGGAGAAGTGAGGTTTGATGCTGGTTTTCAAAAGCAGCAGAGGGAAAACAGGCAAAATCAGAAGAGACTGTGCTGGGCCGATCCACCTGAGGGATTCCTGATTTTCTCTGCACCGAGACATGAGAACCCTACTCAAGGGAGCTTCGTCAAACAATCCACAGATGCCTGAATATGTAATTCACGGCACTCCCGCCACCCAAAGACAGCTTATTTTCTTAGTCAGAAACTCACCTGGCATAATTATTCTTTTTTCATTGCTACTAGGCTATATTAACACATCGGCAATCATGACCGGAAGTTGCTTTGAGCCATTCCGGATTCAGAGGGGCTAAGTGGTTTGTTCGGCCGCTCTGCCCCATGTTACTTACCTCGGTTCCTATGACAATTTCTTCTCTGGTCGAGTAGAACATAAACTCATAGAGCCTGTAGTGCTGGAATAAGCTGAAACACAAAACAGACATGCAACTAGCGTGAGAGGAGAGAAAATATCTGAAGAAAATAGCCTCAAGGGAAAGGGGAACTGGCCAAGCCAGAGACAGTAAACAGAGGGACAGAGATCCATCTCTTTCATTCCAAAACAAGCTTCCACTTCAGGCAGCTACCCAGTCTCAGCATCAGCTGTGTTTTGCCTGAGACCCGACTCAGTTCAGGTATGAACTGGGCTGGGTTTCTATATCCATTATGCCACACATTGCCCAGATGTTTCAAGAGTAAATCAGTCTCCAGGAACACCAGAAAAAAATGACTTGGTAAGGTATAAGATTTGTTTTGGAGACGTCTGACTTCCCTGCAGGCTGTGTCGTCACACATCAAAGGCTGGCTGGCATACGTTTGAAGGGATCGTCTCTTCTCTTCTCACCTGACAACTAGGTGGTCAGGGACCATGGGCTACAAGAGCACAAAGTCACGCGCTTGCAAAGCAATATTTCTAGTAAGTTCACAGCCTTGGCGATGTATCATTGAGAGTTAAAAATGTTACCGAAGGGCTGATTTCTAATATCCTGTTTGTGGTAATATTTGAATTTTTCTAATTCTCATCCTGCTGGTTGGGAAAATTAATAGACTCATAATACAGCAAAACGCCCAAGAACAAAAAAAAAAGGTCTTAGTGGTTCTCTTTCACACTGGTGCCTTCTGCTATTTAAGAAAATTGATTTTAATATAACTGAGAAATTAACATTTGCAAGAATGTAGCTACAGAGCATCTGTAATAATGGCTTCTCCTGGATGCGGTAATGGATCAAAGTTTCAATTCATTTGAAATCAATGGAGAAATCCTCAGGCAGCTGGGCCCCTCTGAGTTACATTAGCGGTGGAGCCTCCCTGGGAGCTCAATCCATTAAAGAGTAGTGGCTGTGTGGGCCCAGTCAAGTTTCCTTTCTTCTCTGCAGCCACTGAATACCTGATTTTCTCATCAACATTCACAAGGCTAACTTAGCTTTTGACATTGCTTTGATCTGCTGGCTGGAAAAACACAGGAAGATTAGCGACGTCTGATAAATAACAGAAGAAAAATAAATCCAGCGTTCTTCTCTTTTCTATTGGTGACCTAGAGAAAACTGTGGGGTCAAAACTATCACACCGACAATAGCTGATTTGGGGTTATACAAATCAAAGGAAGGCCATATTTGGGGACCAGCCTGCTATCCTGGGATCCACTTGCTAACCTGTAAATGAACTAGAAAAAAGCACCACTTTGTCCATCTTGTGCTAGACACGGAATATAGGGTAACACGTTTCCACTCTGGAACATCATCATCTTCCAGCCCCTGCGCCCTCGATATGTAGAGTGATGGGGCTGTCCTCTGGCTGCCAAGAGGGAGCTTTTGCAATGCAAACAGCATCCTTGACTTGGATACGATGGTCAAAGATGCAGTAGGGAGGCAGGACTGGGACCAGTACCAGGATGTGTACCCAGGGGAAGATGCCTAAGGGGGACACTTCCTGAGGGACAGGCCAAGTTCCCTCTCTGTCTCTCTGCACCCGCCAGCTTCTTCAGGGAGATAATAGGTGTCTCATCTGAGAATCAGCTGATGGTTCAACCATGGGAATGCAGTTGCTATAGCCTTCATTGGACTTCTGTCTGACTCAAGCGTTTAGATGATGTTATCCACCTCTTAGGTTAGACCTTGAAGCAAGATGGAATAAAAACAGTCCGAGCTGTCTGGCCTGGTGTCACACATTGTTTGGCACAAAGTGGGGATAAGGCTGATTTTCTTACAGCGGGCTAGCACCCGTATTCACGTTGAGAAGAAACTTTGGTAGCAGTGCTTCCTGACCACAGGTATAAATATAGCACTTAAACTAAAGTGAACGTATCTGAAGAAATGTAATGTTATTGACAAGTTAAGTTTTGTATTATTGCATGACTATTTCCTCCTGACGGCCACATTCCTTCCTCGAAGGAGAGTTTTTACAAGACTTAGGATTGACAATACATGGCTGAAGAGACCCTGAAACCAGGGGCTCAAGAAGCCCAGAAGATGACAAGATTCAGAGGCCCCTCTCCAAACTTGTATAAGCAATAAGAAGCAGTCACAGGAGAGGGGCAAGTCACTGGTAAATCTACCTGTCACATTCTGCGGGGGGCTTGAAGGATGTGGCTTTCATGAGTTGTCACCCTTGCTGGTCGTGGCAGCAGGGATGGTTCAGCTTACCCATGCTCCTGGAAATAATTCTAATAAACTCATTATTTCACTAAACTAGATGTGGGCAGAATTATTTGTTTGGTCTGTCTGTCTGTCTGTTCTCTGGAGGGTGAGCAGCCATTGGTTCACACCTCTCCAGTAATAGTCATGGAATGCACATGCTATGGGCCATGGTTGAAAACTTGGTCTCTTAAGTGTGGCTTTCAGTGGTTGGATCAACAGACTTTCCAGGCTAAACTGAAGCACACATAGTTTAGCTGTCTTCATCTTTCTAAAACTTAATAATCGTTGAAGTGAATATGTTGGGTAATTTCACTGCTACTGAGTTTCTATGTGTGAACTCACGTGGGATTCTGCACAGTTGTAGAAAGGCTCCTACAGCTTCATTATCAGTTCCAGATTTCCTAATCACTGAGACTTCATCCTTTGTCTAATAACTATATTTAAATGCGTAGCTACTCCACAATCACAACGTGGAGATTTAACAGCATTACATCTGGATTTTCTGTATTTAACTAATCTCTTTAAATATTCTTTTTATTAGGTGATCTAAGATGGGGCATGTGGAGCTGTTAAGATGCACACTGATGAACATGGCCTGGAGAGATGAGACAGGGAAGGGAGCTTGTCCCTCGCTGCCAGGAAAGGGACATCGTGGCATGCGTGGAAGCTTTGATGCTCTGGTTAGCTATGGGACCTCCATTTGCATTCTAAACCTGGGCTTACGGCTCAGCTGCAAAGCTGTGTCCTGCCTGAGCAGACCAGCATGTGGACATGTGTGGATGAAGAAGGAAGTCAGAGCAAATGTGCGTGGTTGACCTCCCCTGTCCAGGGAATGAATCTCAGGCCCTAAGGTGCAGAAGGACCTCAAGGCACAGATTTTCATGTGCTTGTTCATGTGTGTGCATGCGTGAGTATGTGTGTGTGAGTATGTATGTGTGTGTGTGTATGTGTTCAGGTGTATGCATTGCATGGTGGGTGGTGGAGGTGGCTGGACAACCTCTATGTTGATCTCTGCTTTGCTTTTTTCACCTTGTTCTGGAATGTGATCCTTCCTGTTCACTGCTGCCTGGGCCAAGAGCTTCTCCCAGCACCTCCTAACTCCCTATGAGTCAGTCCTGGGCTTACAGGCACACCTGGCTTTTCGTGGGTTCTAAGAATCTGAACTCATGTCCCCAGGCTTTGGCAGTGAGTGTGTGTGTGTGGGGGGGGGGAGATGGGAGGGAATGGAGGTTAGATTTCTGTCCATTTCCTCCTCTTCCTCCTGCTGGAGGAACATGTCTTGCTCTAAAAGCTATGGAAACTTGTCAGGCTTTCAGTGAGATTCACAGACTAGGAAGCATGGTTTCTACTAAAAGAATCCCATTGTATTAGATGCTACCTTATAAAAAGTACTGTATCCCATGCCATTATTAAGCCACACCAGAAATCAGTATATCAGCTTCATCGTATTAAACACATTATTGTTTATAATGTTCCCAGACAACCCCAGGACCTTTGCCAAGTAGGTCTTGACCTGTGTAGGACATTGGGTAGCCCTCTGTTTTGAAGGATGCTAACTTGTAATGCTGGGAAGTCATGGAGACACAGTTGAAAAGGGAGAGCGAAGAGACTGTGCAGGAAGGCGTAGTTAGGTAGAGGCGGACTTTCACCCACTGGTGTCCCGGGATTTGTGGAGTCTGAAAATTGTCTCTTTGGAGAGAGGCATGCCTCTCAACCATACTTTGTGGAAGACACCGTAAGGCAGATTTTAGGCTGGGAGATGGCTCAGCACTCGGTGTGCATACCTGAGGACCAAAGTTCAGGTCCCCAGCACCCATATAAATGTCTCATGGGCGTGGTAGACCACCACTGATCCCACTGCTCAGAAGGTGGAGACAGAGTTTCCTCGGGACAATTTGGCTAGCTGAATTCACTGAATCGGAGGGGCTCTGGGCTCAAGTGAGAGATTCTGTCTCAATAAAGGAAGCGGGGAGCAACTGAGGAAGATACCTGAGGCCAATTTTGAGCCTTCAGACACATTTGCACACATGTGTACCCTCATACATATGTGTGTCCCTGTATTAGCAAGCACACATACACACTATATATACATAGGCAAAAAAAAATGAGACAAGTTTCTTGCTACAATGATGAAGAATCACGGTAGAAAAATACTTTCTCTCCATCCACAATCATTTTGTAAGTAGAAAGTAAGACTTAATAACTAGTTAAACTGGTTACTAGTTCAAAATATCTTAGAGCTTAGAGTATTGAATAGATTTGATGAAGTATGTGATTCTCTTCTTTCTTTTTTTTTCTGTGCCAGGGATTGAGCACACAACCTCATGGTTGGCAGGGACAAACACTTTACCAAGGAGCTACATTCTGAGTCCTTTTTGTGAATACTCTTGAGGCAAGGTCTCAGTAATTTGCTTAGGATGACTTTGAACTCACGCCTTAGTGCTTTAGCTTCCCCTGCCCCTAGGAATAAAGACCTCTGCTGTGAGGACTTGTAGCTCTTTCAGTGCAAACACAAATCATGCAGAATCAACTCCTAAGTGGAAATGAATGGTACTCTTTAAAATGTAAATGTAGCTTCTTGAATCCATTACACCTGGGTTTAATTCTGTTCATAAAATGCTGTTAGTTCCAGACTCAGGGAAGTCCCCAGGCCAGAGGAAGTCAAAGTGCCACTCAGGAATCCTCTTTACGAAGGCAGAATTCTCTCCCTTAAGAAAATTCATTTGTATTCCAGGGGTGCACCTGTGCCACTGCCGTGTGACCATCAGCTGCTTGGGGGAGTTAGTCGATTCTTTCCTTCTACTCTGTGGTTCCCAGGCATGGGACGCGGCTCATCCGAGCTTGGTGGCAAGCACCTTTTCTCTCAGACCGTCTCCGCAGCCCAGCTGCTATCTGCTGATTGAGTAGAGGTTGCACAGATTCTACACCCATCTGAACTGACTAAAGTCTAGGTGATCTTTTATAGGTGTTTCCTATAGGACACGAAGCAAAAGATAAACGGGACGGATACAAGTCCTACCTGATTTTCAAGTAATCGATGATGGCATTGGCTTCTCTGACATCAAAGACGTGTAACCCCTCGTTCTTCAGTGAACGGTTTGGTCCAATTTCCGCCATCACTTCCCCGAGCCACTTGATGCTGTCCTCTAAGGACATATGGAGCGCTGAAAACAAAGCCAGAAAGCCTTTCCGTTATTGCGATAGCTGCTGTGGGAATATGAGAGTCTAGGAGGTCCTAAATGTGCCCAGATTCCCCTTGCCCAGCGTCTAAGGGGAAAAATGGCTAAGCTCTTTGTTTCTCTACAACAAGTTAATAATTGCTTTTCGGATGATTAGTAGTGGTTGGTCTACCGATCATTATCACCTTATATATACATGGTGGGCGGGACAGCTTGTTTCCAGTTGAAAAAAGCAAAACCACCAATATCTATTTTAAATGGAAAGGAAATTTTTAAAGCATATTTTAAGGGGGAAAAAAGAGAGGTGTATAAAATTAGAGAAAATCTGGCCACTGTAAGTGGCGAGGAGACCCAGATCGTGGGTTCAGTCACTGTGGACATTGGTGCTGAACTTGGGTGTGGAAGGCCAGTGAGTAGAATCCCCTGTCTCTTGGCAACACATGGCTGTTGCCATGTGAACAACTTGGCCGGAAGATTTTTGATAGGAGTCAACTATATGGATATTTTCAGATTTTCCATATTTAATTTTACATTTTATTCATTTCATGTCTCTCTTGGTTTGTCGGTAGGTAGGAGTAAAATTTCAGGGTCCTCCTATAGGTCATGGTTATCACACGAGTCACACACAACTGCAGGTCAAGGGCCTTTTGTCACCCCAGGTAAAACACGACAACTGTGCATTCCTCTTTTCACAATAAGCCTTAAAAATAACCCCCACAGGTGAGGGGAATTTGGGAAGGAAAAATGAGTCCGAGGAGCGCAACTCATAATAGAAAAACCAAACTCATTAATCTGAGATGAAGAGAAAGGCTTATTTAGACTGCTGATCTGAATTCTGGATGGCACTATGGTTATCAAACACAGAATGCGTCTGTTTATATGACTGTGGCTTTACGGCTGACTCCTTAGACTGTTTTTGGAGCGCTTCCTGCCTTGCTAGTGATGATTACTTTCAAAAGTGCAGGGGTTACCCCTTTTCTTAGCTAAATGAAGTCCCACAAGTGCAGTGACCAGACTGGGAGGGACTAAACCAAATGCAAACTCAGGTGAGGAAAAAGACTAGATTTGTAGCTAGTTAGAAAACCTGGGATGAAATCAGGTAAAGGCACTTGCCAGCTAGGTCGCTGGTCTCGCCATTTTGTCTTCAAACAAGAACACCTGCATCCAAAATGATGGCGTGCTTGCAGCAGGCAAATGGGAGCTGCACAGAAACCTGGGGACAGCTAGTCTATGTGTGTGCTCTTTTTACTTGATGATTCCGACACCGCTTTAGTGTGCGCCAGCTTGGATTCTACTATGAATGTGCTGTTTCTGCGGTGTACCACATTTTCATCAATTATACATGTACTATTTCTCCCGAGAACCAGCTTCGAGCCTGTTCTGTATGTGCTGCTTGTACTGTGTGGTGCTTTCTGTCCCTTTACACATGTGTCCTTCCAGTCATCTACCTGTTTCTGATCCTTTACATATGTGCCTTCCTAGCACATACCCATGTTCCTTTACATACATGCCTTCCTTTCATGTGCCCATTTCTGGTCTACTATATATGAACATAGGCTGTGTTGTTTCTCATCTATCACATGTGCACTGGGTTCTAGCGTTTTACTGTGTGCTGGTTTCCAATGAATTATCTTAGTTGTTTGTTCTAGGTTTTGCCCCATGCAAGCCATGTTGGATGTGGCATCAGAAGGAGAGACCCTTGTTTGCTGAGGGGACCTCATGTCAAGGAATTAACTGAATCCCTCTGAATCTTGGTCCTCTCTCACTCTCTCTCTCTCTGAGTAATACTGCAGAAATTATTTGCTGTGGTCTATTGTTCAGGAAATGCTGACAAGAATGAAAAATCTGAACTTGTTGAATAGAAGTGTTTTTTTTTCAGAAATATTTTCTGTCTTCAGTGGGTACAAACCATAAAAGAAAGAGCATGCTCTAAAGATAAAGTCTCCGAAGTGCGTATCTTTGAGATGATCCTGTTTGATCTGAGGTGGGCTCTCTGCAGAACATCTTGGTCAGAAGCCCAGCTGTCCAAAAGTGGGCTGGGCTTGACAACCACAAACCCGGGCTGTGCTCTGTGGCTGGAGCTATGGTGTTGACTTTGTCTTCAGGATCCCATGGTCCCCTGGTTTAGCTGTGAACACACTTTACCTCCTTGCTGTGTAAACCAGCTGAGTGTGTCTCTTTGTTCACACTCTAATTCCATCGAATGACTTGAGAGGGTCTTTCTCTCTCTCTCTCTCTCTCTCTCTCTCTCTCTCTCTCTCTCTCTCTCTCTCTCTCTTTCTGTTGTTGTTGTTGTTGTTGTTGTTATTTTTGTTTTCCAAGACAAGGTTTCTTTGTAGCTTTGTAGCCTGTCCTGGAACCTACTCTGTAGACCAGGCTGGCCTCGAACTCACAGAGATCCACCTGTCTCTGCCTCCTGAGTGCTGGAATTAAAGGCTTGTTTTCTTCCCAGATGTTTACATGGACTTGTTTGCTTCGCCGCATCCACTTCTCCTGATTTAGCTGCATGAAGCCTGCTCCACGGGTCAGAAGTGTGGGCTTGAACTGACACCAACCACACAAAGCTCAACTGAAGGCCACTGGGAGGCTGGGAGGTGTGAGAAAGGTGTAAAACAGAAATATTCACTCAAATTTGGACTGGGAAGCTCTCGAAAGCGTCTGCCTTCTGGCCTTCTGTGCTCTTTTGTCTGTGAATGCTCTGCTCAGAAGTTGCAAAGCTTTGGACAGCTACATCAAACATTCTTTGGAACTTTAATTTTCGTGTGACCGAAGCATTCAAGTTTTGCTTTATATGCAGATCTAGCCTGAAAAGGCTTCCTTCAGCCCCTACAGCTCACACCCCAGTTTCCACATCCTCCCCAGAAGGTTTTTGTTCTTCTTCTTCTTCTTTTTTTTTTTTTAAAATAAGACCCATTCTTGCTGTGTGTTAGATTCATCTTTAGACTCTTCCCCTCAAACCTCCCCAGATCCCAAATACTAGGGTTCTAGTGTGTGCCTCCATGCCTGGCTTCACAGACAATTCATATTTTTTCCTGTATTCTTTTGCTTTCCTGTATGCATATAAATAAAAATATACACTCTTTTTTATCTTTTATAAACAAAAGTTTTCATGAAATATTTCTTTATGTTCTTTTACTCTGCTGATATGGAGTCTTTTCATACAATACACAGAAGGCTTCCCAGTTTTTCCCTTTAAAAAATAGACTACAAAGTAGTCTACTTTTAAGATAGACTAAAGGATATTTGGATTTCAACATAGTTTCAGGTATATGGAAAAATTGCAAAAATATCAGAGTATCCTAAGATATTTTGAGTGTGATTGGTGCGGGGAATACTAATTAGAATAACTTTGGCGAATCAACAAAGAGAGCCTTAGTCTTACTAGGAATTCTTTGAGGATTTACCATTCAGTGTGAAATGAGCTGTCCCTGTTGTATCCAGGAAACAAACCCGCAGTTCTTATTAAAGGAACCACAATGAAGCAAGCATCTTGGCTTTGAAATATTAATTTACACAGACTACATTTCTTCCCTTTAAAACAACAAAGGGGGACTGGGCTTACTTTGAAGATTATGCAGTAACATGTCCAGCAGGGTCATAAATTTTGAATATTGGTCGAGGGAAAAGTCCATTTCTTTGGCCCAAAAGAACCCGGACACATAGTAGTCCAAGAGAATGGCGTCTCTTAAGCAAGTCTGGAGATTTTTGAAATTCAGAAATACGCTCATTTTCCTGTAACAACAACCAAAAAAGGCAGACATTAAATGAGATTAAATACTGAAAACAGTTCTGAGAAGTCTTGAAAGCAACAAGTTCAATGAAAATTCTAGAATGCATCTCACCATAAAGTGTTCAGTCCTATCAGGACCCACAGATGACAGGAAAAGGGGAGGAGGGAAGGAAGAAGAAGTGTGGCAGGGGATGAATGAGAAGGTGTTCCCCCTGCCCCTCAATTCTTTTTTTTCTGTCTCCACTTCTTACATGTTCAATACCTGGTATTTTTTCCGCCTGAAATTTAAAGTTCAACACCCCCTTCTTTGTGTGTGTGTGTGTGTGTGTGTGTGTGTGTGTGTGTGTGTGTGTGGTAGGCCCTCAGGTAGCTCAGGCTAGTCTGGAACTTGCCATGCTGCCAAAGACCACCTTGAACTCCTGATCCCAATGCCCAAACTCCATTGCTATGGCTGGGATTAGAGGCAGGCGTTCAAAGTGAGCGCTCTTCCTCCCAATTCAGTCGCACCTCCAGCCAGGATTTCTCTACGAAACAATTTACTGATTACGTTTGATCTGTTTCTGAAAACAGGTTGTTAAATATCCTTCTCTCTCTGCAAAGGAAACAGCTTGTGCCCGTTTCATTGGCTTTCTGTCAGGTACATTTAATTTTTTCCAAACATCCTTTTTTTTTCTCTAAGTCTATTTCTTCTTACTTCTTCTCTCTCAGGATGGGTTAAACACTTATTTCTTCCCTGAGTTCCTCTTAACGTCTTTCTTTCTCAATATTTTTCTTCTACTATTTCTCGCCTTTGCTTGTCCATCATCTCTTCCCCCAGCTGCTATAAGTCTGTTCTGTGTGGTTGTTGCTTTTGCTCCATAAGTTTGAAAAAAAAAATACAGCATTAGCCTGTATTTTCTGTGTGTCTCTGTTCACATTTTTCTGACAGTCAGTGTCTTTGTCCTGCTCCTGTCCTGGTCTTTGCTCTGTCACTGTCTCTGCAGGCATAGTTTTCATGTGTTACCTTTAAACAGGGGATAGCTGCTTGCAGCAAATGAGCTGGATGTGAGACCTGCCTATGTACAAACAGACACTCCCTGAGTGATTATATCGACACTAGTAGACACTTCCGGTGCCGTGATACAAACTCGTTGGTACTTCCTCTGTCCTGATAGCCAACTCATAGGCATTTCCTGTGTGTAGTTAATTTCTGTCAATTCTTCTAACGTTTATGTCTGTTTGGATTAGTGAAATAAGAAAAGATATAGACTCATTTTACTGTGACATAAATGGTCTGTAAAACAGGTATGTGTACCCCATTCCTGCACACCAAGGTCCTACACTTCAAATGGGGATTCATAGCATAACATCTAGAGTTTTCTCCAGGAGGTATCCTGTATTTTTCCTTCGTCCTAAAGCCCACAGCTGTGTGTATCTCCCTCAGACTGGCTCCTGCACATCCAGTTGTGGGGATCACCTTCAAAGCTCGTGGCTTGGGTCTTCTGCATTCTCTTTTCTTGACAAAGGCTTAATTGGTTTTTCTTGTTGCTAATATGTGATTTCTCAGGATGACTTGGGAGATGGTATGTGTGGCAAATTCACTTCACCATCTTCAAAAGCAGAGCCCTGGTCCTTCACCGGTTTCAAACAAGTGATAATTAAAACAAATTTAGATGCTAAAATGTCCTTTGACATGTGTGTAACAAATCAATGCCCAACACAAATGCAGTGCTATTAGGAGACACCACAAACCCTACGTGAGGTCTGATGGTTTTTAAGCAACCCCTTCGTTGCTTCTCCCCTTCCTACCATGGCACACGCTGTTGTTAAGCCTAGAAAACTGGCCTAAGGGAAGAGCTTTTTTGTAGGTGTCTTATTACCTTGTTAACTCACAAGTACGAGTTAGCTTTTCTTCCATTGTGCAAAAATCAAACAGAGTCATAAATAAGTAGCTATGATTGCTATTGGCAGCCATCTTGTAATCTTTATCTAAAATATCACTTAACAGGAGACTTAGGGGCAGGTTGGTTTCATAATATTGAGTTTGATAGTGACATTATATGTATCTATGTGTGTGTGTGTTTGTGTATACATAGAGTATTTATGTATCTGCCTCCACTTAAAAGTGCCAGCTTGCCCTGGGATCCACTGTCTGCCTCCCAGTGCCGGGATTATAGGCAGCCGTCATGACTGCACATCTTTTACATGGTTGCTGGGACTCCGAATTCCAGTCACCACGCCTGCGCAGTAAGCACTTCGCCCACTGAACTATCTCCCCAACCCCTATTATGTGGTTTTACAAATGATTTTCTAAGAGCTTTGGTGTCACCAGAACTACTGACCCTTTGTATTTGGGGTACAGTTTTAGAAAGCATTCTGAAATTCAGTTTTATTTCTGTGAAAGGTAGAAATTGGGTTATTTCCCCCTCACACACATTCTTATTTTTACCAGAATGTTCTAGAATAGTTGTTCTAGTTTATAATTATCCTGTTTGCCTTTATTTTAATTTCAAATGAATCTTGTTCTCACTGCCAGGAATTTTTAAATTTATTTTCTTATTTTTGTTTTCTAGATCACAATTCTCTTTAACAGCTTTCTTCTTATTGTTCCGTTAGATGCATCAATGAATTGATTAATCTTTCCTGAGGTGATAGGTCAATTTTTCAAATAAACCACAGGACACTGAGTTTTTTTGAGTTCCTTGTATTAAAAATGTCCTAAACAATCCCTGCTAGATTGTGATCCTGAAATCACATTCTTTCTACAAACCAGGTTGGGATGACTTGCCTGGTCCTCAGAGAGCTGCTGCCCATGCCTGACAGGGAACTACGAGAGGCCTGCCTGCTCGTTGTCCCTGGGTCACCTTACTCTAGACATAAAGAAATGCTTGAAGTTTCGTTCCACTGAAACAGGAAAGGCCAAGCCTGTGTTACACGAAGTTTCATTCTCTTCTGGTTGCTGATGTGAGATGTGTAGCCTGATCCCCTTCCACCCACCGTGTTATCACACACACCCCACTACGAGTTTCCTTACATTTATCTTCTGTTGTCACTGACTTCATTTTTGGCAAAGCAGATTTCACATTAACTTAGTTCTTTATGCTTAGCGTCTTCTTTTAGCTCCAAGGGTTTCTTTATGTACATATCTTACCAGCTCTTTAATCTCCTGGTTTGCGGAATTGATTCAGCCTTTAATCATGAGCTTTTGGTTAACATTTCTCTCACTGCTGTTGAGTTTTCTTTAAACTTTCTCCTCATCTGCCACCTGCACTCTGGGTAAATATTTGACCTGAATACCTGTACATGGTCTTTGTTACTTATTTTTATTTTTTCCACTATTTTCTTTGAATGAACACAACAACTTTTTCAAGCACATTTTGGTGACCACTCCCTGAATTCCCCCACCTCAGCATTGGCTGACACCCTCCCCCTTTCTCCCTTTCCCTACTGCCAGTGGACTCCCTCCCTTGACTTGACCCTTGGGGCTGAGTATTAACTTGATGGTTTCTATTCTTTCCCCATCATTCCACTGCAAAGGAGTTATTTAGTGCAAGACATTGCCAGCTGTAACATTGTCTGAGTCTTTTACTGACCAGTTTGGAGAGAGAGGAGAAAGAGAGAGAGAGAGAGAGAGAGAGAGAGAGAGAGAGAGAGAAGAGTGAGAGAGAGAGAGAGAGAGAGAGAGAGAGAGAGAGAGAGAGAGAGGAGAGAGAGAGAGAGAAGAGGAGAGGAGAGGAGAGGGAGAGAGAGAGGAGAGAGAGGGGGGAGGAAGGGAGAGAGAGAGAGAAAGAGAGAGAGGGAGGGAGGGAGGAAGGGGGAGAGAGGAGAGAGAGAGAGAGAGAGAGAGAGAGAGAGAGAGAGAGAGAGAGAGAGAGGAAGGGAGAAAGAGGAGAGAGAGAGAGAGAGAGGGAGAAGAGAGCACACAACTGTAGAACGGGCTAATGCACACAAAGAGGCATGTCAGGACACTGTGACACAGCCAGAGGTGAGGTTTTGCCTCATCAACAGTGTCAGCAAAACTATATCATAATTCCTTCATGTTCTAGAACTCGGAATGCATTCTCCTTCTGAAGTGCATCGGCTTGGAGAAACTAACTCTGCAGACCAGCTGAGCCACTCAGAGAAGCCTGGCTACAGAAGGTTATTAGAAGAGAGACCTGGTGTGGTAGTGCACAACTCGTAGCACTTGAGACATTGAGGCAGGAGCATTCCCTTCAGTTGAGGCCAGCCTGGGTGACAAGAGTCAGACTTGGTTTCCAAAAATACAATCTAGCAAAACCAAGGCTCGGTGTTACTTCTGTGTTTATAGTTATTTTTAACTAGCCTCTACCACTTTTAAAGATTGTATTCTTTTAAAATTTTATTTGTATGGGTGTTCTGCTCATATGTATGTCTGGGTACCATTTGTGTGCCTGGTACCTGAGGAGGCTGGAAGATGGCACCTGATTCCCTGGATGGTTGTTATCTGCCATGGGGGTGATGGGAATCAAACCCAGGTCCTCTGCAAAAACAGCCTTTGCTCTTAACCACTGAGCCATTTCTGCAGACCTCTTTTGTCTTCTTGAAATGAAACTTTGGAGTAGATTTGTAAGTACTGCCGAGTTGTATATAAATAAATTATTATCGAAAGCATACATTAGAAAGTCATGAAAAGAACACCAGGCATGTGAAGTCTATTTCAAAATGTATTTTGAATAATCCTTCGTGTTTCTAGGGTTGCCCGTTGATACAGAGAAAAAGTTCATAATTATGAAATGTAGGGAAATATGATGATCTGTTATAATTTATTTAAGTAGGTTTATAGCTCTCTAAACTGCATGATCTGGGACTATTTTGGTCACTCAGGAGAGGATAATTAAATTATACTGCTGTCTTTTTGAAAAATATATAACCATCACAATAATGCTGTTTTAAATTGAAAATGACTGCAAATATATGTAGATTATTGTTAGAGAGGTTATATTTTAAAACACAGGAAAGTTTCAAGAAAACGGCTCCTAGGATAACACTGTCCTAAAACTTGGCATCTGATCGCTTCCCATGATCATCCGCGTCACTGGAGACCTGCTTTAGACACAGCTACTTCATGTATTACCTATGCTGCTAAGTTTTGTGCTGTGTTCCTTTGGTTTTGTTTGTGTCTTTGTATCTAGCCAGGTGGCCCTGGTTGTTCCAGATGTACTTTGAAAGCTCGGCTGGCTGTGAACTTGCAGCCAGTCTATGCTTCTCTCCCTGGCTATGTTGCTTCTCCCAGTCCTTCTCAGACTCTTGTGAACTTGCAGTCAGCCTATGCTTCTCTCCTTGGCTATGTTGCTTCTCCCAGTCCTTCTCAGACTCTTGTGGCACTGGCTGTGTCCCGTGCTTTGTTCCATATACGTCTTCCTGGTGCTTATAAGTTTTTTCTGAATTTGGATATTTAACAACGAAGGACAGCCAATAATTGAAAAGAAATTGTGTTCGATAAGGTAGGGCACATAACCACAGTACAACGTAGGCTGGAAAAATGCACCGTTCTAGAAACTAACATTTTATTTAATATTAATTACTTTTAAAAACTAGATGTTTAGTATTTTTAATGTTGACATTTTACTTACTAGTTATTACAAGTAAACTGGAAGCTGGATGAAATATATATCCATTGCTTTGTATTGCTCTCAGTACTGAGTATTGCTATGCACGGCAAAGACCATTTTCATATAGTGACCCACAAGTGGGAAAAACCTTTTACACAAAATCACTATGAATCTTATTAATACCATGAGAGATTATTTTAAATCAATTATTAAAATTGTCTGGATTTTATTTGCTTACCCTGTGTGTGTATGGTTGTGTGTGAGGGTGTCTGCACACTGTAGCACAAGTACTGAGGTTGGAGAACTTTCTGGAGTTCATTTTACTATGTAGGACAGGGCTCAAACTCAGGCATGGCAATCCATCTGTGATACACATTTTATTTTGTTTTTCTTTTTGCTTTTTTTTTCATCAATCCCTATGCTACGGATAGGAATTCCCACTAACTATTTATGTAGATATGGTAAAAAAAAAGTGTTATGAAAAATCATTTAAAAATGTGTGGGAATTTTTAATTCTCTGACTGACTCTCAGAGAGCTGCAGATGCTAGACATTTAGGCCCAGTCGTTGCTATCACTTCTCTGTGAAAGCACTGGAAGTGAAGTGCATCTTGGGAAAAAACTGTCTTTGCTGTTTGCCTGCTCCTGATGAGCCTTCTTAGACTCCTCTTCTATCCAGGACATCCACCATAGCTCCTTCTCAGAGCAAACCACTTCAGTGCCATAGCATTTGTAAGATCTGTCTGTTGTCACCACTGAAGGAGTCACTGTCTATGTGTTCATTATGGCCTGTGCCACCTTGCCTGTGTCCTGAGTACTGGTTTGCAAAGACCAGATGTCAAGGTATGGGTCCTCACAACACACTAGCCCTCATAGAAGGATGTTAGAATTATTGTAGCAAATTCACTCCTACCTACATTTAAAACAACATATGCCATAAGAGTCTAGAGCTTAGCATCATTTTTTCCCCATAACTATTACTGGCAAATGGCTAGCATGCAGAACTTACAATATCATAACTGCTGGATAGTTTTATGTCAACTTGACACAAGCTACAGTCATCTGAGAGGAGGAAACCTCAGTTAAGAAAATGCTTCCATAAGACCGGGCTGCAGGCAAGTCTATAGGGAATAATCTTAAAATTATTGATGGGGGAGGACCCAGCCCATGGTGTGTGGGGCCACCCCTGGGTTGGTGGTTCTGGGTTCTATAAGAAGGCAGGCTAAGCAAGTCATGGTGAGCAAGCCAGGAAGCAGCACTCCTCCATGGCCTCTGCATCAGTTCCTGCCTGTAGGTTCCTGCTCTGTGTGAGTTCCTGTCCTAACTTCCTTTAATGAACAGTGATGTAGAAGTGTAAACTAAATAAACCCTTTCCTCCCCAAGTTTTAGTTTTACCATGTTGTCATGGTACCCTTTTCCTCCTCCTCCTTCTCCTCCTCCTCCTCCTCCTCCTCCTCCTCCTCTTCTTGTTTGTTTATTTGAGACAGGGTTTCTCTGTGTAGCTCTGACTGTCCTAGAACTTGCTCTGTAAACCAGGCTGGCCTCAAACTCACAGAGATTCAACTGCATCTTTTCCAAGTACTGGAATTAAAGGTGTGTGCCACCACCATCCTGCTTCCTCATGGTGATTGATCACAGCAATAGCAACCCAAACTAAGAGAAGACCCTAACTGACTATCGATGCTATTAACATATTTGCTATATTATATTAACATAATTAGTGTTACAAAAGGATGCCTCTTGGATTATTGGACATAGTGACAGCTTCATGAATGGAAGAGATGAAAGACAGAGGAGGGCACATGCTAGATCCAGGCGGCTCTTGGTCAACATTAACAGATGCAATGAAGACCTAGAACTGATTAAACTTGACTAAAATTCTAGAGTCCTTACTCTTGAATTACACTTATGTCCCCCTCTTTTAGCAGGTCAGTGATCTGGTCAATTGAGAGAAAATCTTGAGACAGGATCTTTTCATTCTCTTGGAGTTCAGTGTTTTTCTATTAAAAACAAAACAGAAAAGAATGAGTTACCTGATTCGTATATTTTGCATACCTACCTCCAATGACATAAAATTCTCAGTTTTTCTTTTCTCTTGTCATGTGGTGGTGGCTCTCCACTGAGAAGTCACACAGTTAGGCAGTCTATCCTGGGGCATGTGCAGAACCAAGGGCTGCTCTGCAATTCAGCAGACACTGATTGTCTACAATTTTTCCCTTGAATTGCAGGCTCAAGAGAGGGTAAAGGCTGGAAGAGATTTGGTCACCTCCAGGAGCTCAACACCAAGTCCTTAATTTACTCATCCTATGTCAATAGTGCTGCTATGGGATGATCTTCTTTTACACTGTAAAGATTTGTTTCTTGTATTAGTTTAATTAAACACCGATTGGCCAGTAGCCAGGCAGGAGGTATAGGTGGGGCTACTGGACTAAGAGAATTCTGAGAAGAGGAAAGGCAGAGAGAGTCAGTCACAAGCCAGATGCAGAGGAAGCAAGATGAGAATGCATTACTGGGAAAAGGTACCAAGCCATGTTGCTAAACAGAGACAAGAATTATGGGTTGTGAAAACTAGTTAATAATAAGCCTGAGCTAAAAGGCCAAACAGTTTATAATTAATATAAACCTCTGTGTGTTTCTTTGAGACTGAATGGCTGAGGAACTGGGCAGGAGAGAAACTTATGTCCACATAGCACAACATCAGTATAAGAATTTAATATTAAATTATAAAAACTGAGCCAATAGTGATTGTGTTAGCTTTGGAATTTTCCTTTAGAAAGCAGCAGGATTGATGCTGTAGCTCACTGACTGAGGTGCTTGTGTAGTAAAGGTGACTAACACATGAGACCGACATGGTGGGGACAAAGATAGGGGTGGTGTTGAACGGAGCACATTGTATACACTAGGAAATTCTCAAACAACAGAAAGGAATATTTCAAAGGAGAAAGAACATAACACATGAGCTGTATGAAGTGGGGACATTCAGACTCCAAGCAAAGACAAGGACGGGGATGTGAATGGACCTCACGGAGAATGGCCTTTCAGGACTGACATAACCAGAGCCCCGAGTGAGCAATTCCCAGCGGTGTCCAGGACAGGTGCCAGGAAGGAGGTGGAGTCTGGTCGGCTGTGTGCACTGCAGTGTTGCGGGAAGTCGGCAGTCTAAGAAGACGACGAATACCCCCCCGAAGGCTGACAAAGCAGGACAACTGTGTGTGGAATCAGCGCTGTTAGACCCTGGCCAGTGGAGGAATGGCGAGCTAGGGAGTTCTCTGTCACCAGTACAGGTAGCGTGACATTTCTGAGCAGCTAAATGGCAGGATACAGTTGCGTCCTGTGGCAGAGGAGGAAAACGGGAAATGAAAGGATGCGGAGGACAGGTTTAAAGAAAACGGATTCTTAGAACACACTTTTGATGGACGGTTGGGAGCTCGGAGACAGGTGGCTCAGCTCCTTTCACAGTGACTGACACACGCCCTCTTTCAACGGTGGGGGTTGGCAGTGCAGAGCTGGGTGCAAACATTTACTCATTAGTTAGAAATGACAGAGTCGGGGAGGTCACGTTTAAAGATGTCGGCTAATGGACGAGACTGTCCCAGTTTACAGTAGGAAGGGTTGAGCATCAAAACGGAAGTGGAGATGAGAGCCAGCTGCACAGGGACCAAAGCTTGTCGGGAACTGTGTGTGTGTGTGTGTGTGTGTGTGCGTGCTGGGGGGGATGGGCACAGGTGAAGGCATTTCAATTCACCAACCAGGGATTGACCTATTCCCATGAGAGGATCCGCTATGTAAAAGGACTGTAGCTAATAACCCGGCTACCTCGCAATTATCATGTCCTTTCCCGCCTCTCTCAAGACGGCCCGGAGCCCACTCTACAGCAGAGGATGTCTGATCCTCCTGCCTCTACTTCCCAAGGCTGGGATTCCAACTGTGCACCACCGAAGGCTGGTTGGTGCTGGAGCTCAAGTCCAGGCCTTTCTGTCTGCTACACAAGCACCTCGCTCACTCATCTACAGCCCCGGTCCCACTGCTTCCTAAGGGAAAATTTCAAAGCTAACACGATCACTATTGGTTCAGTGTTTATAGCTTCATATTAGACTGGCTGATGCTACATGGTTAATACAGGATGAGCAAATTAAATTCAACTAGGTCATAGGATTGATTAGATGTGACATTTTTAGCATCTAGCATATATACTTTGCACATGCTGGCCTCTCAGATACTTCTAAACCCAATCAAATGGATGGGTTTGCGTGGAAAGACAGCATTTTAGTCAGAGACACGGTGTTCTGTTTGCTTAAGTGTGTTTTGGCTATGCACTCCCTTTATTAGCACTAAATTGCACTTGTTCCTCTACTGACAATTTTTTTAGGCCCTGAGTGCCTCAGACACGTGCCTGTCTTCCTTTCTGCTTGGAATTTTCCAAACTCTGCTGAGTCAACATG
The DNA here is from genome assembly GCF_037038515.1 of Microtus pennsylvanicus. Taxonomy (NCBI): domain Eukaryota; kingdom Metazoa; phylum Chordata; class Mammalia; order Rodentia; family Cricetidae; genus Microtus; species Microtus pennsylvanicus. Next base: position 16,584,246 of record NC_134585.1, on the reverse strand, counting down.
GGTTGCTAAGGGATGGCTGAGTTTCATCTTTATCCCATGACGGCACGGCTGCTCGGGGTGTATTGAAGAACTGGGAGCTTAGAGGAGCCGCACAGAAGGTCGTGGTTGGACTGCTGATTAATTTTACAACTCAAGACAACTCGTTTGATCTCAAGTTTGGATTCAGACTTTAAAAGATCATTTTTTTTTTCTGTGTTTGGGTACTCACAGGACCAACCGCACGATGAGTCGGAGCGAGAAAGAAGTACACGGAACGTGACCGATACTGACATACAGATCAATTTACTTGAAAAGAAAAATTCTGGATAGAGAAGAATCAGATGACACGGGACTCCGTGAAAGGGAATCTAATATCATCAGGGCTTTGACAGTCAGAGCTCTGGCAGCGATGCTCGCCATCAGCGCCACTGTTTTCAGTGAAATTTGGGGGTTTGAGGAAATCATTCTTCAGCATAAAAGAGCTTGCCTTTTTTTATTAGTATTAGTGATAGGAATAGCAGCATTTTGAAAAATGCATATTTCTGCACCTACCTCAAATGAAGCCTCCTTCCCCCTCCTTTCTTTCTTCCTTTTTTAATTTCTATGCTGCCTTGCACTTGAAAGTGTATTAAGTGACTAAAAGCATTTGATCTTTCAGTGCGTATGTTCTGATCTCTAAGGCGTACAGATATGACGGCAATTCATAACAGGCTAAAACGGCCCACCTGTGTCTGGGCTTTCTGTGCCGCCGTGTCTCCTGCTTGGCACCTGTGTGGCTATGCCGCTGCCCTGTTAGCTCACTGCATCCTGCCTCCTGCTGGACTTTAGCGTCGATTCCAAACCAATATTTTAAGCATCCTGTTATTTACCAGATAACCTTTTGTCTGATTTCTCTTCCTCTAATGTCATCGGAACACTCCACACTTGTAGAGACACTTTGTCCCTAGAACACGGGGCTTTTAGGAACATGTCTGCACCCGTGGCTGTTAGTACTTCATGTAGGAGAGCCTCTAAGAAGCTTCGTTAAAGGAAATACAACAGATTTGCCTTATTAGGAAAGAGGGTTTTCAATGTCAGAAGAAACATGAACTTGTCCACAAATGCCATGTTTTGAAAGAGTTTTTCCCTTCTCAAACCTAAAAATAAATAAATTTAGGAATAGTGCTGTACTGAACGGTATTGGAGTCAGAGGCAAAAGAGAAATCAGGGATATTGATGCTGTCTTTATTTAAAATTTGATCCATTATATTATGTCTTGCACCCACTTTGGTTTTATCAAGTGCATTTCTTTGAAGCATCACCTCTCCGGATCGACAGGTACTAGCATATCTTAGATGCTAAGCCGGACAGGCCCTCACCTCCCTCATCGTAATCTTTCTACAGGTCTCAGAAACCAATTATTTTTAAGAGAAAAAATGTAATTAAGGGAACAAAAAAAAAGAAGTAAAATAGTTAGCTACTTAAATATATGACCAGAAAGGCGGCTCTCTGGTAAGTACAATTAGAGGATAAAGGAAGTGAGTGTCTGCCGCAGCAGGGGGCAGAACGTTAGAAAATACCAGGAAAGGGATGCTTTTCTAGGAAATATAAATTGTTAAAACTTAGCAGGGAGAAGGGAGAAAACTGATTTGACCAAACAGGATCCAAACTGGAGTCTACCTTTTGCACAGTCAATTTGCCCATGTGGTATTGTCCTTGAAATTCTAAATTTAATCGAAATCTAGGTTAATAACTTTAGGCTATTAAGAATTCAGGTTTAGTTTGGTTTTGTTTGGGCACTTGTGGCGCACGCCTTTGATTCCAGCACTCTCGAGGCAGAGGCAGGTGGAGCTCTGTGAGTTCAAAGTCCGACTGGACTACAGAGTGAGTTCCAGGACAGCCAGGGCTACACAGAGAAACCCTTGTCTCAAAATATCAACATTCCTTCCACCCCTCCAAAAAAAAAAAGGAAAAGACAGAGTTCAGTTTCTTAAAAAGCTGCCCATCAAGAATGTGCATAGAACCCAAAGAAGCACAAGGAGAATAAGCGAATATAGAAACCCAAATCACTAATGAACTTGGGCTGTGGTCAGAGTTTAAAATAGATCTCGTGAACGTGAGTCCACAACAATTCAAGGACAACGGCCCATCACCTGGACAGCACCATCACTACAAGAGGGGCCATGAGTTTTTGTCGAATTCAACACACATTCTGTGCCTGTTATGTAAAGACCCAGCAGGTACCTTCCTAAACTCAGCAGCAATATACATGGAAATATAAACAGGAAAAAAAAAACTGAGCTGGACAGATTGTCTCCAAAACCAACAGCCACCATCGTGCCAAATGGTGGGATAGTAGTCAATGCTATAGAACCAAGAACTGGAGATGGGGCCCCAACTAGCAACCTTACTGCAAGTCAACATGGGAGTCTTTCTCCTCTATTACGGTTAGAAGATAAGAAAACGAAATAGGCAGCTTAAGCAGTAGACACAAAGGAACAAAGAGGCCTTTATTGGAAGATTACATCATAGTGTCCTTAAGAAGGCTGACATTGTACTAACATCCAGCTCAGAAACTGGGTAAAATGGCTATACATAGCATAAATACACAAAGCCAGTTTCTTTTCTCTTCTTGAGAAACTAATTAGAAATGGAAATGCCCCAAAACTTGATTAAATTATACTTTGCTCAGAATATAATAAAGGCATAAGAATTATAACCAAATCCTAAAACTTTGTCAGAACTTGAAGGATGACAAAAGATAAAAGAAATTTATTAGAAGCTCCTTTAAATTCAAGAAATGAAATTCCTCTCACACAATGAATGTAATGCGAAGACAATTCTGAACCCCAGTGGGGTTTTCCCTAGAACTTTACAAGGGTAACTTTTGCGTTCTTAGGGGAGGATACAGACAGCTGGGAGAAGTTAAGGCAGTAAAAGGGACCGTCGCAAACTAGATATAAAGGCAGATAAGGAAAGGATCTAACCTTGACAGCCTGAGGGCTGGGGAGATGGCCTGGGGAGATGCCTATCTGGCCACACAGTCACTGCACCCTAAGTTTAGATCCCCAAAACTCACATGAAAAGCCAGCTAGGAGGTATACTTTAACAACCCCAGAGATTGAGATGGGCAGATCCCTGAGGCTCCACAGCCAGAGAGCCTAGAACAGCGATTCTCAGCCTGGGGGTCTCGACCCCCTTGAAAGACTTCTAACTCCACAAGTATTTACATCAAGATTCACAACAGTAGCAAAATTGCAGTTATGAAGTAGCAACGAAAATAATTTCATGGTTGTGGGGGTCACAACATGAGGAACTGTATTAAAGGGTCTCAACAGTAGGGAGGTTTGGTCTTGGGGAAGTGATGAGAGCCACATCCTAGTAAGACACCCTGTCTCATGTATTAACTTCTGAATAATACTGAGAATGCAGAAATTTAGAGGTTAACTCTTAAAGTTGAGCCCGAATTTTATCGTTACCAACAGGGTGTATTTTCTAACATTTTAGAGGACCACCTAGCATAGACGGACATGTTGATGGTCTCTGCTATGGACATCAGTGTCTTCCCTTATAAGGTAATGTCGGCATCCTAGTGGATTCCCAGAGGCAGTGGGTTCACAGCCCGTTAAAAACACATTAAGAATCATATTCACAAGGGCTGGAGAGATGGCTCAGCGGTTAAGAGCATTGCCTGCTCTTCCAAAGGTCCTGAGTTCAATTCCCAGCAACCACATGGTGGCTCACAGTCATCTGTAATGAGGTCTCGTGCCTTCTTCTGGCCTGCAGGCACACACACAGACAGAACATTGTATACATAATAAATATTTAAAAAATAATTGTTTAAAAAAAAGAATCATATTCAGAACCAGGCCTTTAATTCCAGCACTCAGGAGGTAAAGGCAGGTGGATCTCTGTGAGTTTGAGGCCAGCCTGGTCTACAAAGAGAGCTGCAGGACAGCCAGGATTACTACCCAGAGATACCCTGCCTCGACAAGTCAAACAAACAAACAAATAAATATAAAAAAAATCATATTCAGCAAAGGTGATTGGAACAGAAGCATGTTCATTCCCTTTAGCTCTCTGATGTGAGCTAAACCATATTACTTTGAAGAATACTAATTAATTAACCTTTTCGAAGTGACTAAGCAAGTCAATTTATGAACCAGCTGGCCAGGAGGCTGTGGAATTTGAATCAGGTATTTATTTATAAACTATATCCACACAGGTCTATACATAGAGGACCTTTCCTTTTGAGTTTTGTTACTTGTTTCCTTTTGTCCTTGTACAGTCAGACAGGCAAAGGCTGAAAGTCTAGTCTTGTATTTCAAAAGGAGGTCTTTTGTCCCATATCACGGAGGGAAACTGGATTTCATAGTTCGAAAGCTGGCAAGCAGAGCTCATGGAAGCATCACAAAGTCTGCTTCCCTGGTTCTGTGCCCCATGCCCTCTGCTCAGCATAGACTGGAGTCTCAGAGACCACCTCATCTGGTGCCTGGCAGGCTGCCTGTGGCATTAATGTACTGCTGCCATTGCTTGAGCACCTCCTGTGTGACTGGGACACCTCTTTTTATTCTAGATGCCGTCCATCGCCAACACATGGGGAACCATGGGCGTTCAAATGCTTACGTTTTATGTCTGATTGACTTGGCTTCTCTCAAAAATAAACATTTCATTCTTGCATGCCTTGGATATCTAGCTGGTCTTCTGCCTGATTCAGTTTAGATTCAGAATTTACCAGGAAAGAAAGCCTAACGTGGATAACCGTGAGGGGTCAGCTCTACAAGCAATCTGATCCAAGGGTCTTTTCCTCAGCAGCCTCGGTATAAAGCACAAAGGTGTCTTTTGCTGTGTTTTCTTTCTAACCTCAAAGTCCCCAGACAGCCCAGATGGCGGGTCCTATAACTGTTTTATAGGGTTGAAATATGGAGAGTCCACCTTTCCGTATGTTAACTGTTAGCCAAGGAGTACTGCTAAGTGAACCCATGTTACAACTGGATATCTTCAGTTACTTAATAACAAAATGATTGAGCTATTGAAATATATATATACATATACACACATATATGTACATACATACACATACGTATTTTTAAATACCAATTCATTAAACTTGAAATTACTAGCTATTTTTAGAGAGAGGACATTATACCCACTGGTATGGCAATCTGTGTACAAGGAGTCTATACAGTCTTCAAAGTTCTTGTATATGCTCAAACGACACAAAATTTAATGGGAAAGTTTCCTGTGCTGGTTTTAAAATTATGTTAACTTACATGAGCGGTCACAAGGAAGGGATGGGCTTGGAACCCAGTTTATCATATCAAAATGTGCATTTAACGTATAATAATTTTATTTTAAAAGGCTCATAGGAGAGCCTGGAGGCTTAGCGGTCTGCCTGCAGTATTGGGGAACCTGAAGGAGGGACTGGCTTGCTTGTCAGAGAGGAAGACGTGAAATTATTGGTTTTGCGCTTCCTGACTGCGGAGACTGCACCGAGCACTTATCTTCTGTGCAAATGGTGTTGTTTAGACTAATACGGAGGCTGAACAAAGCCATGTTAATTAACACTTCATTATTCAGTCCTCGGAGTTGTTAACAAAGGAAGGAAAAATAACATCCTAGAAACAGTATTTGATAGACTCAGTGAGGAGATTTAAACGTTAAAAAAAATTTCACACATGGCTTATTTGATTCGCTTGTGGTTAAAAATCTCAGCACAGCACCATGGCACTGGCTGCCAAGGCTGAAGACCTGAGCTTCATCATGGGGACCCACATGGACACACCAAATGGTCCTCTGACCTCCACACTGAACAACGAATGGCATTCAGGCTTTTATCCACCCAACCAGTCACCCACTCACAAATAAGTAAAAATACAATAAAAATAGACCTTCAAGATATTAAGCCTATGGGCAAAATGACTTAATGCCTCCCCCACTCCTATTGAGACTTGGTGCTAGGAGGGGGGCTTTAACGGGGACAGACCTTATACAAGAGGTCCCTGGTACACCAAGGACAAGTTTATGATGAACCAGGGAGCCCGGGACTGAAACAGATGCTCAGTTCCGGGTCTTTTGGTCCTGTCTCTTGGCAAAGGGCCTGGTGACAACAGAGGCTAAGACAGAGCCACTCAGATCACAACAACAGCCTTTCACGAAATCAGTGGCACTTACAGAAAGGGACTGGTCCTCTTTAAGATCAGAGATTACTGATTTTTTGTTTTTGCTTTTGGTTTTAGTTGACTATTTGCATGGTTGTGAGGCTGTGCAAGCATGGAACTTTCCAGTGTAAGCCCCCAGGGTGTGTAATGAGTTTCAGAGCGGTTCCCTGACCGACAGGCAACTAGCAGGTGACTGCCTTCCTGGTGACTGTGGCCTTGACAACTTGTAACCTCGGCATTAATCGAGGACCCAGTCCGGGACAGGAAGGGGGTGCATACCTCAGAGTCAGCTGTGCTGCCTGCTGGAGTCACTGGGGTCATCGCCCCTGGGGTCGCTCCCGACGACCCAGCCATATTACCGCTAGAGGAAGCAGCCTTTGTCGCCTAGGCAACCGGGGTGGGACCCAGTGTCGCTGACGGAACCGGAGCCCAGGCCCCGCCCACCCATGGGGCCGGATGAGGGCACCTGCTGCTCGAATTACAGGGAAAACAGAAATTTACTAAGAAGCAATTCAGAGGGAAAGGATAAAAGACTGGGACTTTGGCTATTGATAGTTGCTCTTAAGCAAAACTGTATCCTTTAAAAGCCTTACCATGGCATTGTGGTCTTTAGAAGGAAAAGCTGACCTGAATTTTAGAGATGCGTATTTAGCTAGTGATGGAGCTGGCAGTCTGCAACTTACTCCAAAATATCGAGGGAGGTGGATGGAATTGGGATTGCCGTAGAGACGACGTTAAAGCACTGTCTCCTCTTGCCCATGTTTGAAATTTCCATAGCAAAAAAACCCAGAAACAACACATATTGCATATTACATATAACTTAATACACACACACACACGTTATAACAAGGGATACACACACAACCCAGGCTGAAGATGACCTTGAATTCCTGGTCCTCCGACCTCCTCCTCCAAGTGCTTAGGATCAAGACCAAGGGCAGGCATCACATCACTTCATGCAATGCACAGATTGACCCCAGGGTCACCCGAGTGCTCAGCGAGCGCTCTAACCACAGAGCGACAAGCCCAACCCTGCATATTTTGATTCTTTGGTTGTTCTATACTTCCTTTGGTTGTGGAATGCATTACACCACGCTTTTACCTGCTTGGAGGTTGATATGCAAGATACTTAGTGTCAAATACAGACACTGTGGTCTCAGTTCTTCCAGGCATAAAACACAATTAAAACCACTATTGGCCTCAAAGCTTTCCAAAGAGATTGCACAATGGACTGGCTGGTTTGGGGTCAACTTGACACAAGCTAGAGTCATCGGAGAGGAAGGAGCCTCAGCTGAGGAAATGCCTCCAGGAGACCCATCAGTAAGACATTTTCTCAATTAGTGATCGATGGGAGAAGGATCAGCCTGTGGTGGGTGGTCCTGGGTTCTCTAAGAAAGCAGGCTGAGCAAGCCAGGGGATGTAAGCCATTAAGGAGTACTCCTCCATGGCCTCTGCATCAGCTCCTGCCTCCAGGTCCCTGTCCTGTTTGAGTTCCTGTCCCAACTTTCCTCAAAATGAACAGCAATGTGGAAGTTTACCTCCCCAACTTGCTTTTTGGCCATGGGTTTGTGGCAGCGCAGAAACCCTCACGAAGACAGATCCTTGCGTGAGAAAAGTTCAGGGAGTCTTGGCACCTCCTGGTGTTCTTGGTGTTAGTGTTTGGATGGTACTTTTCCCTGACTGGATCTACCCTGTACAAAGCAACCAGTTTACCATGGTAGGCATCTCTTCTCCTGCCTTTCGGGGCAAATTTAACATGTTGATTTACGTAGGTTCATAACTGTGTCTCTCCTTCAAGTGTTCTCACAGTTTAAATTACCCAAATCTTGCCACAGCCCACCTGTGTTCAGAAGCCCACCCTATTTTCATTCACATAGGGTCCGTCTCTCCAGGCTGGTTGTCATGTTGCTTTTTTCTCGGGATTTTTCCTTTTCAAGGGGCTGGCTGAGTTCTCACTACAAAGTCTAAACTCAGAAACAGGGTTCTGACTCTCAACCCCACGTTAAAAGGACTGTATTAGAATGTGTTCAGTTAGTGAGACTATAGTCAATCCATAGTTATTGCCAGACTTAATAGGAGCCACTAACTTCCAAACTCATTAAAGTGTTTAATTTTTTTCCCTTTTGATCTTTACTCCAGAGAAATGGAATGCAGCTAGCCACCTTCTGTGAGCTTAGAATGGCTCGCATTCCTGCAGTTTAGTGCTCGCTAAACTGCAAACACATTTATTTCTCCTAAGAGTAGTTGTGGTTTCCTCCTGGTGCATTTAGCTGCCCTTAGTTGTCCTGCCCTTTTCTTTGGCAGTTTTACAGTTTATTTCATCACTATTCCAGTCCTGGATTCTGGAAGCAGACGGACTATTCCAGTAAAGAGGGAGTTAGTAACAAGAGGGCTACCTCAGGAAACATGAAATTCCAATTTTACCTTAATACAGTTAATGTCATAATTTATAGGGAAGTGAGTTTGGGGGTAGTCATTTAATTTTATGGGGCAGCATGTTTTCCCTCAGTATAGAATAGTTGTGAAAACCTGTTAGTCCGAAGGCTTCTTTTTGCAGAGGTTTTGGCTGACATTAGTATCCCTCTTCTTTGGGAGAGACATGCCAGCGAGGAAAGCATCTCGTCAAGGCAGGCTGAGCTAAGGCTTCCTGCTCAGGCCGATCTTGAACTTAAAGGCTTCTAAGTGAAGCCCGCAGACTGCCACTTCCTAGCTTTACATTGTTGCTTTAGTATTGGAAGGGAAAGGAAAACACCGATATTAAGGTTTATGGTGATTTGTTTATTTTTCACGTTCTCTGACTTTTGTGACATTGACCAAATGTGGGAAGATTCGATGTTATTTGATCATTGAGCTGGACCGTTGTAACGAAAGTGTTCCAGTCTCCACACCTGTGGCAGCGGGTATTTCCAGAATGTTTCCAACTCGTGTGGATTGCATGTTCAAGGAAGAGAGTGCCTTTGAACAGGAGAGAAACACATGAGATCCTAGGAAGAGGCTAATTTGATGGTGAACGTTGGTATTTTGGTGCATCAGTATGTGAGCAATCCCAGTGATCCTGAGATCGCCAGGTTTTTATCATGGCTAAACATTCCAGCTTCCCTTTTCTTGATTCTATCCTCCCTGGTTCATGGTAAATATCAGTCAGGTTCTTCAACAAGAGATGAAAAAATATCACAAACGAGATTCACAATATCTTAAGAATCTAAACACTGTCATTCCTAAAGTTTTCAATTGAGAATTGATACCCAGGAAATTCTTTAGAATTTATAATTGAGAGTGGCTGGGGCAGCGATGTCCCATAGACAGCTCCTCCTTAAAATGCTCTATGTTCCCAATTGTTCATCTTCATCTTCTCTTTATGCTGAATTCTTCTGCTCCTCAGATAAATATTCTGCCCTTTTCCCCTAAAGTAGGAATCATTATCTTTTCCTGTCCCCAGGATATTTAAAGACAGTTCAGTAAGGTGTTCCATTTCTTTCTGTTCCTCGTTCATCACCTCTTCCTAGCCACCCTAAGTCCTGCAGTCCTTAATTCCCTTGCTCTCCTGAAGCTGTGCCCTAAAACGTTGCCACTGGGTTCTGGCATTCACTGTGTGTGGTCATTTCTCCTTTGCCTATCATACCCATTAGGCCTTATGGACTAGAGATGTAACTTCTCTAGGCGCGCGGGGAGAAGGGTAGATGACTACCATTCCTCTCTCCTTCTGCCTTATTGTTGGGATTGGCCAATGTGAACCCAAGTGAATGAACACTAGAGGGCAAGAAATGAGGTCAGAGCATTCTCCCAGGTTCCTTCCTTCTAGACAGCAGAGAGCTGGGTCCTTACACCAAACATATTGAAGCATGGTTATAGCTCTCTCGGAGTGTGGTTAACCTCTCCCCCTTTACTGTTTAAGACTTAAGAATGGTGGCTCCTTCCTGCAGAGCTAGCCTAACCCTTCTTGACATCCTTCATAAATATTGACACCGTTATACATTGCTCTGTAGTATATTTGCCTCAGCTACCATATTTGTGGGTGTGTGTTTTTGTTTTTTGTTTTTTTGGGAACTGTGGCTCAGATTAGCGTGAATAACTCCTAAAATTTTAACAAGGAAGATGGATAATTTGCTCCAAACAGGAAATGCCCTACAAAGCGTCCTGTATGTGGTCCCTAGCTGATGGTAGCTGTTTTGGAAGGTGGTTGTATCTTCAAGCCATAGAGTCTTGCTAGTGTAGGTGGGGCCACTGTGGGGAGACCTTGCTGTTGGATAGCTAGGCCTCACTTATATCTGCTTCCTGTGGGTGCAATGTGACCAGACACTTTACATTTCTGCCACCAGGGCTTCACCATGACAGATTGTCCTCAAGCCAAAAGAAACCTTTTCTTCCTTAAATTGCTTCCATCGGTCATTTTGTCTCAGCAACAGGTAACATAACCAATACAACTGTGTTTGCCTTGTTCCCCTCCATTGTTGCTGGCCATTGATTACTGTGCGGTTGATGGGACTGACTTCAAGTGACCTGGGAACTCATTGTGAGCTTCGGGAAATTTATGGGCTGTGCCTGTCCCATCCCGTTCTTCAGCTGGAGAAGCCGTCCCCAAACTCAATTATTTACTCTCATGATTGATGGCGGACATGAAGAGTGTGATGGTCCATGAGATCTGGCTTTTCATGTCCTGGACAAGTATCTCAGCTTTAGAGTACTAAAGAGACTTTCTAATCTCCCCTGCTCCCGGTGCCCCCATCTCCCCACCCATTGATAAAATCGCTTTTAAACGTTTCACACGAGAAGACAAAAGAGCATCTCTCTGGTCCTCACAATCGTCTCTGTGATAGGAAGGCAAAGGAGGCTCCATACCTCTGTCTTCTCTTGTTTGTCCTGGTGGTCGAAGCTTTGACCCCCTCAGTAAAACCTTCTCCCATGTTCTGAGATGTAGAATTCCACAGGAGCTGAAAGGGCTGCACCTGGCAGGGGTGGCTGTTGTGAGAATGCTTGTAGTTTACAGATTAATGGGTCCCGGTTTGCTAAGGCTTAACATCCACAATTCTGAGTCCTCTCCATTGTTCCCATCTGTATATTATAATTTACCTCAGTTTCTCCTGTTCTCATGCTGCTGGGGACTGTCTTGCCGTCACTTGTTTGTGTTTGGGAAGTGATAACTTGGTCCAAAGACAAATTAACAAACTTAAGCTACATGTATATGATGTGAAAATGCTTAAGCAGAGGGAAAAAATAATCCTGTATTTTTTATCTTAGAAGGGTTATCAAACAGACTGGCCCAAACTGCCAAAACGGGAGCTGAGGCTTTAAAGGACATGGTTTGGGTTAGCCTAAAAGATCTAGCTTCACCCTTCTCTTTAAATTAGCGAGTTATGTATGACCAGATGGTTTCAGGGGCTGGAGAGACGGCTCAGCGGGTAGGGCCATTGGAAGCTCTTACAAAGGACCTGACTTCAGTCACCAGAACCCACATTCAGCACCTCACAACCTCCTCTAACTCCTGTTCCAGGGCATCATGTGCCCTCTTCTGGCCTCTGCAGGTATTGCACTCATTTGCATCTAGCCCTACGTAGATAGGCAGGTCGGCTTACATGTAGCTAAAAACAAAACAAAACATTTTCATTACTTTCCCTCCTCCAAAACCCCCTACAAGTGACTTTGTGCCATGAAATTAATATCAGGAGAGTCTCCTGCTCTTCATATGTCCCCGTTGGAATTCTGTGAGTGCCTTGACTAAGCAAAAATTGTCCCCTTCTCTAAGACACCTCTCAACTCATCCCATTTTTTATATACATAGGCGTTCTTGGTTTATCTGTTTTTACATAATAGCTTTCATGCAAATTCTGCGAGGAAGGATTCTGTGCTTTTAAAAGTTTCAAGAACCAGCAGATAATCTCTAAGGAAGCCTCTTTTAAAAAATTCTATTACCATATAATTTCCCCAAGCGTTCATTGCCTGAGCCGATCCCTGTAGCACTTACACAACACGACTGTTATTAAACATTTCTGGTGTGCACAAGTGCTTATGAAGCCCGGGAAGTGAAGTCACCTCACTGGCTCGCCGCTCACCAGAATCGCCGGAGCAGATGAAGGTGACGCATCCCCCCCAGAGCTTGGGCAAACGGACCTTGTGTCCCACGGCTGTGAACGGGACAGTCGGATGGACTGCGTATGAGCTCCCGTGGTTCTGTGGCCCTCTCCATGCCTCACCTCATCTCAGTGGGGTGGAACACGCCGGGGCCGAGATGGGTGCATGAACTTTTTTTTTTTCTGGAACCTTCCACTTGACCTTCTACACCTCTCTCCTCTTCTCCCGGCCGTGCCTAGTGCTTATTACAATAGATTCGGGCTCATCTAGCACCTTTCTCTTGGTAGGCTAGCCACCCTAGTATATAGTAACGGTGAAAATATGAGATGGTGTAGCCCAACACACATTGGGAGTGAGTATTTGCGTTTTACTAGGAGACCTTTGAAGAAGGAAAATTCTGTTGTAGCTCAAAAGAGTTCAGCTCTAGCGGAGGATTGCCAAGCTGAGGTTTACACCATGGAAATAGGAAGCGCCTTCCGCTGCCTTTTTAGACTTTACGTTCATGTTTCCTTCCACGTACTAGAGTCTGGGGCTGAAAGAGTGATTGCTCTCACTGTCTGCGGTATGTCCCAATAAATATTTGAAGAGCAGAGATGAGGAATTTAGTCAATCAATAAGAAATACGCTTGCAGTTAGCCTTACCCCCATGGCTCAGAACAATCGCAAACCCTGTGTGTTATTCTTATTTAACACTTGCGAATCCTTTGCAGATAGGATGCATGTTCAGACGTCTTCAAGGTGGGCTGCTCCTCCGTGCTGCAGACTTTGAAGATGTCTGCCATCATTCTGCTTCTAGGGTCATTTCCCATTTTATCTCATAGCAATGGGAATCTCTCATTAAGGCGGCAGTTGATTGTTTCTCTGTGCTGAGAGGCCAGATCCACAAAGAAGATAGGGCTTTGGTTGATATTTTGCAAGCCCCAGATCAGAGCCAGTGGATGACTTGACAGCTCTTTTCCAACTTGAAATTTTACAGAGACCACGTCATGCCCTTGGACGCTGCTACCCAGTGGGTACCAGGATCCAGGAATGACTTGGATACAATGTAAAGTAGCAACCTCTATCAGGTGAGGTTTTTGACCAGCAAAGTAACCTTTGGGAATAAAGTTCTTCATTTTCGTGAAATATAGATGTTATTCTTAGAAAAATCTTTAAATAATTGTGCTAGACTAAGCATATAAATTTAGACTGTTTGCGAAGAAAATAAACCACAAAAGTTGAAGGTTGGGAGGAAAATAAATGAAGAAAAGATAGATGTTAGAAGAGAATGGTGTTGAGAAACCAGCACAAAGTTGGCCTGGGACTGTACTGATCTTTGATAACACTTCTGCCACGGTTTGATGCTTTGGGGTTAGGGTGTTCTGCTAGGTTCTGTTTTGTTCTGAAATCACACCGGTGATCAGTTGGAAGGTTGTGTGTGATCTTCATCACTTTTCCAAACCGTAGTTAAGACAGTGTCTTTTGTCTCTTTCAGCCGCTAGACCCTCTGATAACAATCCGTGACACAGTCATAGCTACAGAGCTGACTGACACAGCTTGCCTCTGTTTCGGTGGTTGGAGAAGGCAGCTAGAGTGGAGAGATGTTAAAGGACGCGTGGGTGCCCCTTGCCTGACCAGCCCAGTCCTGAAGTGCGACAGCTCAGGATGTGACAACATTCTTGCCTGTCTCAGGAGAGCCACGGCTCTGGGACATCATGGTCTTTCGTCTGAAAGTCAAGAACAGCATTGTACAATAAAGCATTGTACGCTCTAGGATCCTACTGCTCATGTCTCCCCCAAACCATTGGGAGATCTGTCCCTCCCTTGAATTGCCAACAAAATCCATTTTTCTTGTGGCTACACAGTTGTTGGGCAATTCTTATTTTCATGTAGGAGAAGGTTGGACTCTGCATGGAGGAGACAAGTGGTTCCTTCCCTCTGTGTCCAGGGAGCTCTGCTCCGCTAGAATCCAATACAGGAGGGCTGCGAAGACAACTGCCTCTTGAGCCTTTTCTTTGCATGGGGAGATAAACTCAGCACTAAGGCTTGATTTTAACTCAATACCCACTGGCGAATGCTCAGTGATACTATTACACTGCGTGCTAGGAACAAAACACCAGTGAAAGAAACAACCTTCACAATTTGAGACAATCTAAAATGGCTGACTATGTGGAGCAAGGCATTTCCTTAATTTTCCCAGGCCATCCTTGACTGTGAACTTGCTTGGCTGACCAGACAGACTTTGAACATGCAGTTTTCCTGGCCCAGCTTCCTCAGTAGCCAGGGTTACAGCCCTTCTCAAATGTTCAGCAAATCTCCTGCACTAGTGGCTACATGATAATGTCACAAATACTTGACCAGAAAACTAGACCAAAATGACAGCAAGCAGCAGCAACAACAAAATAACAACAGCAATAACAAACCCTCTGTTCTAGAAATTCCTGTCGCGTGAGTTTGTAAGCCTAGATGTCATTTCAAGACGGGAGCGAATGTCTAATTATTATTTTGCCTGTCCATGGGAAGTTGAGATGGGCAAAGAGCTGAGTGCGTACCTGATGCGTGTGTTTAAAAACTGGAAACTGTATATCCTGACTGATAACTAATGCGGTTTCCTTTAGACAGTGGGGAGTGCTTTAGGGGAAACATTAAGAACACACCGAGGGTGTCAGAAATGCAGGGCCGGGGCATTCAGGCACGCTGTAGTTTTCCGTCTGAGAGGGAAAGCCTGAGAGAAAAAAGAATGTCAGTCAGATAAACCTTATCATTTCTGTTATCAAAACCAGCATTCTGGCTAACTGCTTTTTTGTGCCCTATCTTCCTTAAGCCTCACAACAGATGCGATCGCTCGGGCTTAAAGGAGTTAATTATTTACCCAGCATTGCAGAGCTATTTAGTGGAGGTGATAGAATTTAAACTCGAGACTATCAAATTAAGAGCCCATGTTACAATACACTGCATTGTGTCTCAAAGCAATAGTCTGCAAGCTGTATTCAGATGTTCTACTAATATTTAACTTGATATTCGCTTTCTAAAGTACCTATTGTTAGTCATGTTTTCAATTTGTAATTAAAAGCATGTACTGAAATATGCTATTATCCACACATGAACATACTGGAGGGCCTCCATCTGTTAAATTGAGTGTTGGGGATGTTTCGCTTGTGTGTAATTTTTTTCATCCAATCTCTGCCTCTTTGAGAAACATGTAAATGTTTCAATTCTGCAGGATTAAACAAACAAAAAAAAAAAGGTGACTAAGGAGATGGCACAGGGGATAAGGGATGCCCAGACAAGTGTGAGAATAGAAAATCCAGATCCCCGACACTATGGATAAAGCCATGGGACATGTGAATGTTTGTAATTCCTGGGATGGGTCAGCAGAGACAGGCAGATCCCTGGGAATTAAGCCAAATTGATGAGCTCCAGGTTTAGTGAGAAAGTCTGACTGAAAATACTAAGCTGGAGAATAACTGAGGAAGACCTTGGGGCCAACCTCTGACCACCTCTGACACATGCGCACGATAATAATATCTACAGTCACAGTCATTGCTAGGGTGACCTCTAATGTGACACCATGCCCATGAGTCATGGGTTTCTTGTTAATGAGTTTTCATCCATTCCATGTGACTTGAACTTGCTACAGCGAAGCCCATACAATTCCACTCTGTACATTTGAACTTCTTGGCAGTTTTACGAGCATTGATGTGTGTGGTGGTTTGAACAGGTTTGACCCTGTAGACTCGCGTATTTGAAGGCTTGGCCCATTAGGAGTTTCGGTCTTGTTGGTATAGGTGTGGCCTTGTTGGAGGAAGTGCGGCACTGTGAGGGCAGGCGTTGAAGTCTCATAAATGTCCAAACCATGCTCAGTGTGACAGTTCAATTCCTATTTGCAAAAACCTGAACGAAGACGGTCCTGTAGCTCCCGTGCCACTACAGGACCTGTTAGTGAGCCTGGAACTAAGCTGAGACTTGAAAACACTTAGACAAACACAGAGACACACAGAGAGCGACGGAGACGGAGACACGGACACGGGTCATTTTTGATACAAGAATGCCGATGCCAAATGCCAAACTTCATTGTGTTCAGGGGCAGCTTATATAGGGATCCTTAGCCACGCCCAGCTCTCAGGATCTTTCAGCTGCAGACTCATCAGCTTGCCAAAGGCCTCCTGCACAGAGCAGCTGCAGGCAGAGAAAGTCAGGGGCCAACCAGGGCTTTGCAGCTCCCAACACCTATTGCCTGTGGATCAAGAGGTAGAACTCTTAGCTCCTTCTTTAGTGTGTCTGCCTGCACACAGCCATGTTCTGCCATGTGATAATGTACTAAACCTCCGAAACCGTAAGCACACGCCAATTAAATGTCTTTCTTTATAAGAGTTGCTATGGTCGTGGTGTCTCCTCATAGCAGTAGAAATCCAAACTAAGACAATGTGTTAAGGCCAGCTTAATTTGTGTGTGTGTGTGTGCAACATGTGTTCTATTACACACGTGTGCAATGTAGCAATCTCACTAAAGTAGCAAATAAAAGGTTGTCTACTCTCTTCATACCTATTCAATATAGTACTTGAAGTCTTAGCTAGAGCAATAAGACAACTGAAGGAGATTAAGGGAATAGAAATTGGAAAGAAAAAAGCCAAAGTATTTTTATTTGCAGATGATATGGCAATATACATAAGTGATCGTAAAAGTTCTCCTGGGAAACTTCTACTAAAGAAAATCAATATCCCTTCTATATACAAATGATAAACAGACTGAGAAAAACATCAGGAAACACCTGTCACAATAGCCTCCAGTCTTATAAAATGTCCTAGGGTAACCAAGCAAGTGAAAGACTTGTATGATCAAAACCTTAAGACACTGAAGAAAGAAACTGAAGATATCAGAAGATAGAAAGCTCTCCCTTGTCTACAGACAGGTAGGCTTAATACAGTAATGATGGCCATCCTACCAACAGCAATCTACAGATCCAATGCAATCTTTACCAACAGCAATCTACAAATCCAATGCAGTCCCTACCATCAGCAATATATAGATTCAATGCAGTCCCTCACTATCAACAATCTACAGATTCAATGCACTTCCTACCAACAGCAGTCTACAACTTCAATGCAATCCCTACCAACAGCAATCTACAGGTTCAATGCAATCTCTACCAACAGCAATCTACAGGTTCAATGCAATCCCCACCAAAATTCCAACACGATTATTCACAGATCTTGAAAGGACAATTATCAGTTTCATACGGGAACACACAAAAAAGCCAGGATAGCTAAAAGAACTGCTTGGAGGCATTACCCCAACCTCAAATTATACTACAGAGTTATAATAATAAAACCAGCATGGCATTGGCACAAAAACAAAGATCCACACACAATGTTGCCTTTTGTGGTGGTTTAAATGAGAGTGGTTCTCCCATAGGCTCCTATGTTTGAATGTTTGACTCCCAGCTGGTGGACTGTTTAAGAATGATTAGGGGTTGTGGCTTTGTGTGTCACTGGAGAGGTTTCAATAGTCAATGCCAGAACCAGTCTCTCTCTCTCTCTCTCTCTCTCTCTCTCTCGCTCTCTCTCTCGCTCTCTCTCTTGCTATCACTCTCCCTCTCTCTGCCTCAACCTCATGGATTAGATGTGAGCTCTCAGCTGCTACTCCAGTACCACATCTGCCTGCTGCCATCTTCCCTGCCATGATGGTCATGGACTAGCCTTCTATAACTCTAAGCAAGCCCCCAGTTATTTATTTCCCTTTATAAATTGTCTTGGCCTTGGTGTCTCTTACAGAAGTAGAACAATAACTATTTATTGTCAATAAAGAATTATGAAAATAAATACATGGTAATAAGAAATATACAGATTTCCCTTCCCACATAGAAAAAAAATGTGGGAACATCTCAGAAGAAATGTTTTAAAAATTGAACATGAAAGGTATCCTTTTTTCTTGTTTCTTTGATAAAACACTCTGGCAAGTTAAGCGAAAAGGGCTTATTTTATCTTACAATTCAAGGTACAGTTTTTCATGATGGGGAGATCTGAGTGGGTAGGGGCTTGATGCAGCTGATCCTCTAGAACCCAGAATACTGAAGCAGAAAGGAATGTGTGCTGCTTGAGGCTCAGATCCCTTTCTCCAAGTCTGCAGTTCTGGTTCCCAAGCCAGGAAATGATTCCATCTCCAAGTAGGCGGGCCTTCCTGCTGTAAGGGAAACAATGGACGTAAATCCATGAGCCTGCCCAGAGGCCAGTTCCAGGTTCTAGATTCTATGAGGTTGAGGGTTAGCAGTAAATCGCAAAAGGTTAACAATCTTACTAGTTGTTGAAGAAATTCGAGTCTTTCATAATTTGTTGCTTGCAAGATTGACAGTCACACGGTGGTGGCGGTGGACACCAATGGCCGTCTTTAGCTGGCACAAGAATTGATAGCATTTCTGCATTCCTATGAGAAATTGCTCAGAAAAATTTTAAGCTTTCCAGACTTTGACCTGGGAATTCTATTTCCTCCCCTGTGTCCTGAAGGCCTAGCTGTATTATCTTAAATATCACCTATAAATTTTAGTGTAAAATTCCTAATAATTGTGGGGGGAAAGGGACAATTAAGGTCCAGTAATCAGAACATGGTGTAGAAAAATCAACCTGGATTCATAAAAGGAGATTTTAGGTGGTTGCAAAGAAAGGTGCCTGAGAAAGAAAGGTGCCTGAGAAATCATTTATAATAAGTGGATAAATCATTTACAGCCACGAGAAATCATTTATCATAAACTGAGAGAGAGCAGTGCGGTATAGGACACATATATCTCTGCATCTATCTGTGGAGTGATAGTGGGTGCGTTATAGCCTGAAAGCAACAGGCATGCTGCCTAAAATACTACCTTTCGATCATTTCTTTTTTCTTTTTGCACTTCACAAATTTTCTGTGATTAATATGCAGTGTTATTTTTTACTCGTAGTAGAGAATTTCAAAGTTGCAGAAAGCACAGAGAAGAGTTCAATGAACTCCCGTGTGTCTGTCATTCTATGTCAACAATTTCCCCCTGTAGTTTTTAAGGAGAAAATGTTGAAAGGAGCTCAGTTAGCTAGAAACTATAGTGTTCACATCTACTGAAACAATCCCTTAGTTATGATTCGTCATAATATATTTTATATCTTCCCTTAAAGAGAAAAAAAACCCCAACATTTTTGGTAGCCCAAATACTATTTTTTAAAGTTTTTACCTTATCGCCAAAAGATTGGAGAGGAAAGCTAAAGTTGTTTTCGTGTTGTTAGTGAAGACAGATCAAATGACATGATTTCTTATACATTTTCATCATAGCAAAACTCCTCTCTTTGCTTTCTGGAAATTTCTCATAGGTCTCTTAATCCATGAACGAGAAGCCAATAGGTGGTAGCTTCTACAAGATGATGTGGCCAGTGTGTAGAGGTCCCCACTATCTCTCCATCTAGTTTGGGGATCAGAGGAGGTCCCAGCATGGCACACGGACAGCAAAGGGTCATCCTGCCATCCGCTCCAGGAGTACTTCCATTCTCAAATCTGGAATTTGGCGTACGGTCCATTTATGCAAAATTATAAAAAGCTTCCAAAAGAAGCTGAAAGCTAGATGCACTCTGAAGAACTGTATGCTTACGTCCAATCCGAAACACAGACTTCCATGAGTTTCAATATTTTCCTTCTGAAGACTAGAAGAGATGCCGAATGTACCCAGTAGTATATTTATAACTTAAAGCCTTCCTTTCACATACCTGTGTTTTCTACCAGGCTTTAGAGACCCATTTTTTCGCACTGTGTGTTAGTGGGTGTCTGTGCACTTTGATGGACTAACCCCTCTGGAGAACTTTAATGTGTGCTATTTTTTTTTTAAAACACCCGGGTTACCATGCTTTTGGAAGGTCCACTGTCTGGACCTTTTATTTCTATTAGGCTGGAGACTGTGGTTCTGAGACGTTCCCTGTCACTGGACTGTAAAAATAATAAAGTCGTGACAACATGAACATAAGTGTAATGAATGCCATGCTTCCATGAGGAGAATTGTCAATATCGATTGACATTTTTTTCCTCATGGCATATTTTAGGCCACATTATATTTATTGTTTCTGGCTTGATTACACCGCTCCATTAACTTGGTAATTCCATTATAGTTTAAGAGGGATTTTAGCTGCTGGGTTTTAGTTTAAATTTTATGCAGGGCCCCGAAGTGCTTGGCCACTGAATACATTTCATATAAAACAAACAAATAATTAATGAGTAAAAGTTGTGGTGGATGGGCAGAAAACAACAGAATTAAGGTAAGAAGACTTTCTAATAACACACACTAAGAAATTGCTCATAGAGGTTCCAGCCATGAGCTGTGCAAGGGTCTTCTTAGGTTTCTCAGCCGGTAGACATTCCCACATCAGAGGGAACAGTCATCGCCATGGGCATACATGTTGAGCCTAAGCAGACAGGTCAAACAATCATAGAAAGTGTTTACGGGGCAAGAAAAGGGGCAAATTGTTTGTGACGGCATTTTAAGCATAATATTGCAGAAATTTGATTCAGAAACTGTTTACCCCGTGAAAAATCCCACTAAGTGCCATTGGTGGAGAGATGGCTTGGTTGATGAAGTGCTTCCTGCCCAAGCATCAGGAGTTGGGTTCAATCCCAGCACCCACACAAAAAGTTGGAAATGAAGGCACACCCCGATTTATCACTCGAACTGGAGGATGGAGACAGGAGGATCCCCAGGGTTCTGGAGAACTAGTCTTGGCTTAATCGGTGAGCTCCAGTTCAGCTAGAGACCCTGACTGATAACTAAGGAAGCGAGCAAGAGAGGAAGACATCTGCTACACACATGCACACACACACACACACACACACACACACACACGCATGCAC
This sequence comes from Microtus pennsylvanicus, assembly GCF_037038515.1. Lineage (NCBI taxonomy): Eukaryota > Metazoa > Chordata > Mammalia > Rodentia > Cricetidae > Microtus > Microtus pennsylvanicus. The sequence goes on along the minus strand of NC_134585.1, from coordinate 16,563,223 downwards.
GCGCACACACTGCACACACACGAGGATGCATTAGGTAACGACTTCATCCCATGGTCAGTGTCTCACTTGTAAAACATACAGAATACAGTGTGTTCAGGTTCCCGTCTGGTGTTCGCTTTTCTGTTCTCAGCCCGCTAATTCTCCTAACGTACTGTTTTCTTCAGACAGCCTTACAATATTATAAAAAGTAAATGCTTCCAAAGCCGTGAGAGACAAACCAACAAACCCACCCTATGTAGCATTTGTCAGGCTGGGCAAAGCTCCTTCAATGCCCTCCACGGCTTTCAGCTGAGGACAAACACTGTCAGTTAAAGAGATAAATGATGTCACCGGGATCACAAAGTTCTAGCGGGGAGGACTACTTCTTATGAGCCTTAACTCTGACAAAAATCTATGTGCTTGAAATAACCTAGGTAGCTGTAGACACCCCCCTCCTCTACACACACACACACACACACACACACACACACACACACACGCAGTCCAAGTACAAGCTGGCACAGATGGTGGCTCTTGACAATGGTGGGAAGGTAGGCCAGAAATTCTGTTTAGCTTTCTGAGATGGTTTACAGACAGGCATTACAGGCTGAGCAATCTAGATGTGCGTGTATTGTTAGCAGCTGCAATGGAAACTTTCCTTTCCTTTCCTTTCCTTTCCTTTCCTTTCCTTTCCTTTCCTTTCCTTTCCTTTCCTTTCCTTTCCTTTCCTTTCCTTTCCTTTCCTTTCCTTTCCTTTCCTTTCCTCCCTCCCTCCCCCCCCTCCCTCCCTCCCTCCCTCCCTCTCTCTCTCTCTCTCTCTCTCTCTCTCTCTCTCTCTTTCTTTCTTTCTCTCTCTTTCTTTTTTTTGTGTGCGATGCTGGCATTTTGCTTCCTCATCCTTGGAGTCCCTTAGAGAGTGGTCTGTTAGCTTTTTAATTTTATTTTATTGAATTTTACTGTGCTGTACATTTTTCTCTGCTCCCCTCCCTGCCTCCCCCACCCCAACCCTCTCCCAAGGTCCCCATGCTCCCAATTTACTCAGGAGATCTTGTTTTCTTCTACTTCCCTTGTAGATTAGAACTATGTGTGTCTCTCTTAGGGGCCTCACTGTTGTCTAAATTCTCTGGGATTGTGATTTGTAGGCTGGTTTTCTTCGTTTTATGTTTAAAAATCACTTATGAGTGAGTACATGTGATAATTGTCTTTCTGGGTCTGGGTTACCTCACTCAAAATGATGTTAGCCTTTTTAACTGCTTCCAGGGAATAAATGGTAAATAAGAGGCGACTTTGTGGGCATTAGTAGCTATTGCTTGGGGAGATGGTACTGTAAATTGTAAACAGGAAGGGCAGTTTAGGCAATGATACTAACAGCTGTATGTCCCTCCGTGTAAGAGCTGCCCACCTGGGCTGAAGTGCGGGATTGCAACACCAAGCTGAGCGCTCCCTTTTCTATGATGGCTGCTACTCCAAGGGAAGCTCACAGGAAAGGAGCACGTGGGACCATCAGCCGGCCACCCCCTGGCAAATTACCTCGGCACTGAAAAATGGCTACGGTGATGTCACTCGGTGAGGTCATCACAAGCGACTTCCGCTAGGGCTGCCATCATTTGTAATCTGAATTTAACATCTGAGCAATTCAGTTTCAGTCACCATGTCTTTGGGAAATCAGCTCCTTCGCTTTGCTAGAGGTTATTTGCTGGAGGTGACGCTGTTGTTGGTTTTAAAAGCCATTTAACTCTCCGAGAGTGCAAACAAATGCTGTCTCCTCCGCCTTCACTGCGGCCAGCATTTGAGCAGCGAATTAGTTACATTGCTAGCGTTTATGTGTGGCGTGCACAGTTCTGCAGCACATAAAATGGTCTACAAGTGAGCTAAACTCGGGAAAATATGTCTTCTCGAACTTAAGAATTCACCACTCTGCTATATGATTGATTGGCTTTCTCTAACTCTACTTCTAAAAGGAAATACGAAAAGAAACATTTCCCACACTTCCATCAAGACCCCAAATCTGCATTTTTCTATTTTTTTTCTCTGCATTCCCCAGTGTCCACGAGAGGGATGGAGGCTTCTAGAAACATGAGTTCTTAGAAAAGGAAGGAGCTGAGACATAGGGAAACCATGTGGTCTCGCTGTGAATCATCATAAATGCGAGCCAAAGAAAAGCTGGGCAGAGTATCAAGCCCTGTTTTCTTTCCAGGTTTTGCTAACTCTGGCTGAGTTTTCCAAACATTGCAGCGGGAAGTTCAGAGTTTCTGCATTGGATTCTTAGGTCTTTCCTATGACCCGAAAAATTGCTTAAGCTTACAGATGTCTTCGGGATGGATGTTTCCCTACCTTTCAAAAACCCATCAGTAATCCAACGTGTTCACTGGAGACTTTTCCTTCGTGTACTCAGACACCAGCATGCGAAGGGTGATTATTGTATTTGAATGCAAAGTATGACTCAATTTTTAATGAGGCCGAATAGCTGCCTGCATAAATCCGTTAATCAGTTTTCTCTACTTGTTTTCTTTTGGTAATGTGGTTCCCATTATCCCTTTCATTCTGCCTCATTGCTGCCGAGCACGTGTTTAAAAATACAGTTAAAAACTGGTACTCTTGGTTCAATTCCAAGGGGTAAAATCAGCAGTAAAAAGTAATCCAACAGCCTTAAGAAGAACCTTCCAGAGCATGAAAGAAAGAAAGAAAAAAAAAACCAATGTAAGTACTAAACTTTGAATAAAAGAGCCAGAAATGAGGCCAGGAGCCTCCTTAACATTGCAAAGCTCATAGCTGCATGATGTCTTTATCAATTAGCATCCATCTACGGCAAGTATGTAGGCATTTAGTTTATGGCTATGATTGCTGTGTGTGTGTGTGTGTGTGTGTGTGTGTGTGTGTGTGTGTATGTTGGTTTCAGAGAGCAAAAGGTAAAGCCGCCATGTCCTGAGGAGCAGTAATACAGAAAGAATTTATGTCAGCTATGAATCTGTCTTGCTTCATTTACAGTTATTTATGGGCATGAGGTAGATTCAGTACCTTAATAATCTGTATATGCAGAATAGAATAATAAAATCTGGCTGTAATTTAATCTTTTCTCTACAAGTTAAAGCAAAATGCATGCACACACACATTATTTTCATTATATCTGTCATTCTTTCCTTCCTTCCTCCTTCCTCTCTCTCTCTTTCCCTTTCTTTCTTTCTTTCTTTCTTTCTTTCTTTCTTTCTCTCTCTCTCTCTCTCTCTCTCTCTCTCTCTCTTTCTTTCTTTCTTTCTTTCTTTCTTTCTTTCTTTCTTTCTTCTTTCTCTCTGTTTTTTTATGTATTTGGATTTTAAAATGCTTTCCAGCAATTGTCCACAAGCAGACTTCTGTCCTTTGCCTTGTTCCGTCTTCTCCATGTTTTGATTCTCTCTCAAGGAGTCCGGCCCATGGACTGAGTATCATAATGGAGTGTGAGGCTTGAAGTGAGACCACTCTTTTGAATTTGGGGTTTGCTGATCACGACTCAGGGAGAATATGGGGTGTTTTTTGTGGACAATGATGCCCAGGAGGAGAGTTGTTTTGATGAGACAGTCTACACTTCAGGCATGGTTCCTTGACTTTAAACTGTCTTTTATGTTCTAATTTACTTCTGTTCCCCTCTGTGCTATATGAAATACTTCATAGATTTTCTTCCTGAGACCTGCCCATCTGTTTTGCTACATTTCCAGATGTCAGCTCATGCTTATGATTAATACTTTCGAGTTATGGTTTTATAATAAAAATATGTGTGATCACTGCTTGATAGGATATACAGTTAATTTCTATATAGTAGGGGAGAGTACTTTTTTTAAAATTTGGAGTAATGAGTGCCATTTGTTTCCTTTCTTCTCATTATAATTTAATTGTAACGTTACATAATTTTAAACCATTGTCTCACAAAATTCCTGAAAATTTAATGATCATTAGCACTTCTAAGTTTGTATGGGATGCCATTTGGACATCATCATTTGTCTGTAGGTACATGTAGGCAAATATATTTATACATGCATATATATTTTTATAGCTACATATAAACCCAAATTTACAATATGTCCATAAACATACATAATCTTATCAAACTAGAAAGACACTAGTGGCACTTTATATGAAAAGTATAGCATAATGATTATTTTATGTATTTTATTATAAATAAAGTATTTTTCATGTGATACATTCTGATCTTGGTTTCCACTCCCCCATCCCTGCCCAAATCCCCTCTACCTCCCCATGCTTCTGACTCTGTACCTTCGTTCTGTCTCCCAAGAAAACAAACAGGCACATAAAATGACAAACAAATAAGACTAAAATGAAAAGAAACAAACCAATGAAAGAAAGGGGAAAAGAAGCAAAGCGCTCAAGAAATGTGTACAAACATATAAACACACAGCATAAAAAGCCAAAACAAAGTTGAAAATTATACTTTACAAGCAAATGACCAGTAAGGTTAAAAAAAAATGTCCAAACAAAGCAATATGAGACAAGAAAAAGCTCCCAAAATACCACTGAGTTTGTTTTGCATTGGGATGTACTGCAGAAAATGAGACCAGTCTTCATGCATGGGTTGTGTACCCAGTGAGATGCCCTTGGAGAAAGCTGACTTTTCTTCTGTGAGTGGTTATCAACTGGAGATAGCCTTTTGGTTGCAGATGGGAGCACGTGGTTCACTTTCCCATCTCAGCCCTGAGAGCCTGTCTGGTTGGGACCAGTTCAGGCCCTATGCATGTTGCCACCTTCTCTGTGAGCTCACATGTGCATCCATCCTATTGTATCCGGAAGCCCCTGTTTCCTTGTATCATCCATCTTTTATGGCTTGTACAGTCTGTTCCCTCTTCCACACACTGTCCTGAGCTCTGAGGGGTTGGGTCTTACAAGGGTAACCTAAGACTGTCTTCCAAGCTCTCTCACTTTCTGCACACCGTCCAGCTGAAGGTCTCTGTATTTGTGCCCATCACCTGTAGGAGGAAGCTTCTCTGATGATGGGTACTGCTCTGTAGGTTTAACAGAAAGTCATTAGGAATCACCTTATTGCTATTTTTTGTTAGCAAAACAAAGCATTTTCTCCTTGGTCTATGTCTTATCTAATCTCAGATTCTTGGCAACCTGAGCAGTGTCGGGCAAGGCTTCCATTCATGGAGCAGGTCTTCATTCATGGAGTAGGAGTAGGAGTGTATTTTTCACCTGTATTTTTCATAAATTATTATTTTGAAAATGTATATGTATGCCTTTCTGTACATGTAACACACACATGCAGTTAAACATGGAGGCCAGAAGAGAACATAAGGACCTTGGGACTGCAGTTATAGGCAGTTGGGAGCCATCTCACCTAGGTGCTGGGAATCGAACCCAGGTCCTCTATAAGAGCAGCAATACCTCTAAACAGCTGAGTCACCTCTCCATCCCCTCAAATATATTCTTAAAAAGTATGGAAGATTATCCAAGAAACAAACACTTAAGATATAACTTAAATGAGACTTGATTTTAAGTGAAGAAGCAAAATAACAGCTTGTTGACCCCTGTAGCTATTAAGTAGGGTGGACAGTTTTAGAGGCAAACACCTCTGTTAGCATAACTTCTAAGTGGCTTTTCCCTTTTGGCTAACGTACACTGAAAGCTGAGCATGCCCAGAAATCTCCTTGTCAGCCATATTGTTCCCATCCTCCATTTTAACTTCTTGAACACATGCTCTGTGACCTTGGGCTAAGCATGAACCATGACCTTTAAGTGAACCTGCTCAGAAGCATACCCATTTCTAAAATGCTCCTTTGAGTGTGAACGTGTATAATCCCAGTCAAAATCTCAATGCTTTAAGAAGGCAACACCTTGGAAATAACGTTGTCCATGTTCTAACCTGCAGCATCAGGCACTTCATTCCGTGCCTGTATTTGTGGCCTTTTTTGCTTTTTACACATCAAGATATAAACTTGTGTTCATCACGCCTGCCCCCTGCCCAGCCTGGTCTTCCCCTGAACAGCAGGACACTTCAGACCCCTGTTTGTTGTGGTAGGGGCAGACTGTGGTGCCTGTTTCTGGGTGTGCCGCCGTGGGATGCACTGTGTAATTCTCTGCATCTTTGTTAGTCACTCGATGGAAGGATTGAACTTACTGAATCATTTGCTTTATTACAACTGCAGAACAGCATTGTAGATGCCTCGTGGGAGCTTCCGTGGAGAGAGTAATTCTGGAGGCAGCCACCATGCAAGCACATCTCTTCAATTGCTCTAAATGACACTGGGGGCCTTGTTGAGAATAAGCTAAAACATACCGCAACACAAACAATCCATTTTGGTAAGTGTTGGTTTTGGGGGACTCTCTTGTGCTGTGTTTAATAACATCCATGGTTATAAATAAATAGTAAATTTTGCTAGGCTGCCAACCAAATCCAACACTGCATATAGAAATACTTTGATGTGGTGTCTGTCAGGTGGAGAGTACTCAACACATGCTTAAATACCTATCAGTGCATTGGCGGTCAACCCTCTTTGTATGAGACATTGTATCTCATCAAGCGGACACTGACTTAATACTATTTTACTTGAACATGTGAATTGTATCCCCATTTGATCTAGCCCAAAATGCGAACTTTTGTAAAGGTAATGAAACTCCTCTAACTGATACCAGCCTGTTTTGATATTCCCTAGATTCTACCCAGCTGGAAGGAGTCTGCCTCATCTTGTGCCCTCTCGGCTCTGCCACCCACTTTTCTGTGTTCTGTGAATTCTCTCATGCCTCCTTAAAACCTTGTCCATAGATGATCTAGCTTACTCATTAAGTCATTCTCTTTGTTTTCTTCTCATAGCCTAATGTCTTTAAATGTCTTTTAATTGGCTGCACCTATGTAATTTGAAGGCCATATTATGGTAAAACAATCCACAATTATTTTGATACATATGGTCTTGGGCAGGCAACTTACGAATTGAGAATCCATCAGAAAAGGGATGATGACACTGCTTCTTTATATACGCCTTCCAGTACCAAATCATGATGCAAGACTGTAAGAAATTATCCTCCATACAGTGAAACGTTACTAATACATATTGGTTTTGATCTCCAAGTCACATATGAATGACTTGGTGAGAAGACTCCATGTCTAGAGAGAACTGGGAAGGAAATGGAAGATCTGATGAGGGGCTGAGGCTACACACGTTATGGAGGCAAAGAAAACCCGCTCCATGGTGCATGTGGAGGTCTTTCTGAAGTCACAGCCTGGCTGGGACCGCAGAGATGATGACTGTTAGGCTGAGAGCCAGGCGTTGTGGTTGGAAGGGGGGCTGGCTTGCAAGCTGGGGGCTAGAAACAACATGATATGGCTGGGCTACAGCGGCAGGTGAGAGATGAGGGTGTCGTGGGCGACAATGGGCAGAGGTAAAATCTGGTTGCCAGAAACAATGGGACCAAGAAAGACTATTCTTCGGGGAGAGCTAGCTGTACAAGGAAACAGAAAAACCATCTGGTTTGTGCTTTATTCAGTAAGTGTTTTTCCCAGAAAGGACACATGTATTTAGCTTTTTTTCCCCCAAAATATATGGCAGCTAGCTCTCTCATCAGAATGGATGCCAAGTAACTAGGCTCTAATAGTTGCCAAGTTTACCTTAGTATAAATAAGACAATTGCATGAATGCTTCCCTGGGTCTTGAGGGGAGCAATCATCTTCTGCATAGGTAATTATCTAGCAACTGACATCGAACATGGATAATGAACACATAACCATGTATGCAATGCAAGATGCTGCCACCATTCCGGATGTTATTTCAGTGCCTATTCGAATGCTGCTTTTGTGGATACATTTTTTTTTTTACTGTTAATTATCTTAACAAATCCCTGTGTTACATGGCACTTTTTTTTGAGGAAAACTAACTTAGGGAGGAATTATATCCTACTCATAAATTGTTAGAGATCTCATATGCCCTGGTCATTTTCAAATTCCACAAAATTCATTAAATTGATATAAATAGGGCTCAATTAGCTCACCTTTCTCAGTATGTAGCTCACTGCTTGAAGCCACATATCAAGCTCTATATGGTCAGGCCTGCACTTAATGAAGGACTTTTTCTGCTCCCCAGAAAGGACTCTAGAGACCGGAAGTTATTCATGTGCCTTCCAGTCAGTCAGACTTAATGTGCTTATTTACTGCCCCGTGATAACATTTTATTGATATCCATGGTCAATTTGTCAAATCGTGTCATTCAGTGTAACGCTGCAAAATATTTCTGACTTCTTTTCCCTTTTGAAGATATATGCTCCTTTAGAGTGTTTGTAGAATGGCCATCCATTAATATTTTTCAGGAGAGTGACAGAGGTGGAGGGGGGGTGAGGGAGTTCTAGGGAGCCGAGGGTGTAGACAATGCATTTTTACATTTTCATCCCATTCACTAGGCATCTGAAGAAGATGGAGCCTTATTGTGATGGCAAACATGGAGCTGGGGCTTAATTCAGGGAGCTTGAATTAGCTTTTCAACTGAAAATCAGCTGCGGAGGAACACAGTGACAACGTGAGTATTCAAGTCTCATCCTTTGAAAGCAATCAGTCAGGGGGGGCAGTTTCTCTTTAACATCTGAATTTGACCTGGAACTGCTGAATCAATTTGATAACAGTGAATTAAGACTACAATAACAAGGCTCAGTGATGATTAATCACCTTTTCCCCGATTTTCCTATTGGAAATTCAAAAGCCATGAAATGGCAGGCAAATGCCCAGGGTTAGAAGCACCCGGATTTTAAAGATCTCCATAATGCAATATAGCAAAGTCAGCTGGCAAATGATCAGGACTTCAGAACTAAGCCAAACAATAGGACATGTACGAGGCAAATTGGCCATACTTATTTGAATAGAATTTTATTTTATTTTTTTCCTGGTTGTATTATTTCATAGGCTAACTTCTCTGGGGATTGAAATGGCCTAACTACAGTTCAGAATCTTCTACAGTGAAAGTATAAAGTAAAGATTTAGTTAATTATCCTTCAAAGTAGATGACGGCAGTTGCGTAGTTAGAGGCTAAGCACGTAACTTCCAATGGTAAACATTGCCAGACTCTGAGAAATAGGAGGGGCACGAAAAATTGCTAGCTCTGAATACTCACCATTGCTAATGATTAGAGTTTGAATTCAATCAAATCACAATAGATATTATTTCTTCCCGATTCAAATAGTTGTTACAGGAAAAGATGAAATATAAAGAAGTATGTTGGTGAAGTCATGGGCGGACAAGGGATCTCTGCATACTTTTGCTAAAGATATGTTATTAGCAGATATTATGAAATATGACATGGAGGTTCCTCTGCAACTTACAAGTAGAGCCTCATATGACCAAGTGGTCTCTTCTCTCTAGTGGGTATCTAAAGGAAACAAAACAGTTTCTTGAAGAGACATGGTCTACCTGTGAAGGAAGTATGTCACCTGGGGTGAGCTTTAGGCACGGGTAGCTTCTTACTCTAGTTTTCAGGTCCTTCTCTCTCCTTTCTGTGTGTGGACAAAAGGTGATCAAGCATCTTTCTGCTCCTGCCTCCATGCCACGCTGTCTTGTCCATTATTGACTCAAGCTCTCTGCAGCCACAAGACTGTCCCCCCCTCCTGACTTGCTTTTTATAAGGGCATTTTATCACGGCAACAGCAAAAAGTAATGAATACGCTAATATTTAATTCAGCATTCCTTACTGCAGCCAACACTAGAATTAACTTAAGTATCCGTCAGAACGAATAAATAAAAAAAAATGCTGCTTGTCTTCAAAATAGAGTGTTATCTAGTATTAATAAAAGGAAACTGTGTCATGGCAACGATGTAGATAAACCAGGAGAGCATTCAGTTAAATGAGATAAAGTAGGCAGAGAAATAAACACAGATCTCACATATGTGGAGTTGAAAAGCCTGACTTCACAGAAGTGGAGACTAAAATGATGGATGGGGACCGTGGTGGGGGCCAAAGGATGTATGATTTCTGTCAGCCAGGAAGGACTTTAGGAGCTGTTTTTAAACACAGTGACCATCACACGTAACAATTTCTACTTGTTCATATTCTTGCCACAAATCAATACCTGTGCCAAGTAATATGTTTGCCGCTTTGCCTTAGGCACTCTGTGGCTTACACACGTTTCAAGCCACCAGATCAAAATTTTCAAGATCGTTCAGGTATTCACCATCTACTGAAGTTTGGGTACCATTTGGGCTCAGAGCATGAGGTTTACACGATGGACATGGATTGCCCTCCTAGTTCTGCCAGATGTCCAGTGACTCTTGACCAGTGATTTAGCACAGTTTCTTATTGAGAAAAGTAGCATTTTCTCATTGCCGTGAGCAAAGTGAGGGGTCAGTCAATACCACTATTAATATTATTCAATAAACCTTTGCTGGTTGGTTGAATATGGGAAGACATTTCCAGGACACAATTGCTACTTTTAAAAGTATTTCTCATTCCACATTGTTAAGAAAGTGATAGTTATAATATTCAGAGATGCAGCTTGTTACTAAACCCAGCCCCTTACCTTCTAATGGTAACATTGCTGGGTTTATAGACCACAACTTTTTTGTGATCAGCACATGTGAACAGCACAGAAAGCCCAAAACCCAAAGGAAATTAGTTAACTGAGTGACTCTTCAGAAACCATGCTACTCAAGGTCCGTTTTTTTTTTTGTTGTTGTTGTTTGTTTTTTTTATTCACTGGTCCTGTTTGTCATCTACTGTGTTTGCTTCATGAAGGCTTGGAGAGGAAAAACCAGACAGTAGCTCCTAATTCTCAGCAAGCAACGAAATTGAAAAGTTTCTCCTTGTAGTGATCAGAGAGCAAGATGGAAACTAACTTCTTTGGCAACTCCTTGCAGAGGTCTTTCTGTGTTTGTCTCTCACTGGGCTCTCTCTGGTCATTTGGTGGGACATAGAAGTTGGTGATGTGTCAATCAGGAACCATCTTTGGGCTCGGATGGGGTTACCATGCTTCTCTTGAGCCAACAGCACTGGGTTGGGAAGTAAAGGGTTATCAAGAGAAGGTGCTCTGTCTGCTTATGCCCAGACACCAAAATGCCTCGTTCACCTCTCCAAAGTGCCCAAGCCTTGAGATCAGGTATAGCTGTGACTATAACTCCTATATTATTTTATAGAACATTACATTACTTACCTTGCTTTTGCCCATCATTATGGTCATAACCAACCCACTGGGATGCATGTAAGAAATTGCTTATATTTTGCTCATATTTTCTCAATTTCTTTCCAAAGAAGTGAATCATGGAAGATTCTAGTACTGCTAGGAAAGGCAGTCCAGATGAGTTACATTAAACACTCTTTGGAACACCTTGGGGTTCTGAATCTGAAGGGAGGTGTTTGAAGCCTCAGATCCAAAGACAACAAACTCTTGACAGTACTTTATATGAACATGTAACTGGATTTTCTTTAGGAAAAAAAAAAGCCTTATTAAGGAAGACAGAAATGAGATTGCAATTCACTGAAATCATTTTGGTAAAAAATATCATTCCTATATTTAGCAAATCATAGAATTATTTAACATATCCCCCATATATTTAAGAAAAATATTAGCCCAATTGGAAATTCTTCCATTTGCCGTCAAGGGAAGCTGTGTTCTCTGTTTTGACACCATCTTCCTGTGCGTGAGTCATCCATGGGTGTCTGAGGGTACAGAAGGCATCCAAGTTGTGGCAGGCTGGAAATAGTCAGAGTTTCAAAGTAGTTGGCATCCCCATGGAAAATGCACACCTCGGCCACAGGACAAACATCAACTTGGGCAAAGTGTGTGCAGGAAAGCAACCCAAGTGGTTTCAGAGTCAAGGAACTTTTGTAGTAAGGTATTTGACTTGTTTGGAACATTGTGGATTCTGAGCTTACAAAAAAGCCCCCGGATGTGGACTTGTAGCCGCTGAGAATGGAGCACGTGGGCCACTCCTTTAGCTGTCTAATTCTTTGAGACTGAGAGGACAGAAAATTACATAGCAGAACAATGACCCTTCACCAGATTTGGGGGTTCATGAACTCCAACAGCTTACTTACATAGGCATTCATACAGTATGTATCTATTATTCTTGTCGGAATTTGAATCTGAATTCCTCCTCCTTGAATTTTAAGATGGGGTATTTGGCTAGCTAAGGGCATAGTTTTAGGGCTTTGAAGGAACTGACTCCATCGTTTCCCAGAATATGTTCCTAGCAAGATGAGGAGCCAGAACTTCTGGAGGGGTGAGACGTGCAGAGTTAACGGGCTCTCCCTAAACTGTGTGGATAGCAGCACAGAAGGCCTTGCATGCAGAGAGATCAGCCCCATGCTGACGGAGGAGCAGAACGGGCAAATGTGTAGAATCCACCCCCTTTATTTTGTCATAAACAAATTACTCCGCTATGATTTTTAGGCTACATCCTAGTTTGCTTAATATGTAAACTATTAGAATATGCAGAACAATTTAAATTCTTGGCGCGGATCCTTCAGTTTCTTGTCTTTAAAATGTCAAGAAATGTTTCCATCAAAATAAATAACATATTATGTTTATGAAAGACTCCAAATAGTTTCCTGAAGCAAGCTCCTTATATTCTACATTTTAAAGCCTATTTTAGTTCTGTCTCTTGACTTGCGTAGTTGCTAATAAAGTGAGTGTTTCTGAAACCCGAGCTCTCACTGGAGATGATCCAGCCTGTCAACTCCAATGATGAAGAAGACGCCATTGGTCCTGACGCCCAGCAAAAGCTATGTGGAAAATTTGTAAGGATTTGTAAACATTTTCGCAGTTATTATGATTCGGATATGGATTGTGGCCCAGAAAAGATGTGGATTTATTTTGATAGTCCCTTTTAATTAGCTCAGCAATGTTTCCCTAAGTTATGATTTCGTACTGACTATTAGAAATTGCACATTTCCGAGATGCCTCTTCTGGAGAAGGTATGGGGTTATACAGCAATGATTAAAAATAAAATAATTAAACAGGGACTAAAGCCAAGCACACATGAACTAAGAGTGGCAAAGAATAAATCAAAGAGGGGAAGCTAATGGATAGTGATTGCTTTAGCCACAAATCTAAGCATCTGGTCAGCTTATTTCATACACACACAGAAAAGCTTGCACAAGGATGTGTGTGTGTGTGTGTGTGTGTGTGTGTGAGAGAGAGAGAGAGAGAGAGAGAGAGAGAGAGAGAGAGACAGAGACAGAGACAGAGACAGAGACAGAGAATGTGGACTTTCATGACTGTATGATTGTCATAAGCTTACGAGTAAAAAGACATGTCTTGCCCCAAACACTACACCATCGCTGTCTGTTCTGCTAAGGTGTATGCCAGACGGGACTGGAAAACCAACTGAACATCCAGGACTGCTTGATCCACTGCTGGAAACTTCAAAACAGTGACCTTATCTCTTTAAACTCAGGGCTGGGCCCTATGGTTTTTCTGTCCGGTTAAGCGAAGGAGGGAATTACAGAGATATTTCTGAATCTGATCCATTCCTCTCTCCTGCTCCATCCGGATCTCTGAGAAAATTCTTAAACTTAGTCTATGCCTGGGGTGGGGCCATGTTCTGGTGCCAGTCTTGGCGGTGAATATAAAGCTAAGGGCTCTCTTCCCCTAAATCTCTCCTTTGGATAGCTCATGAGGATTAATGAGTTAATATCAGAAAATGCTACAGGGCAAATCCTCACTTGCCTGAAAGAGCATACAATTTTTATTTTGTCTTTTGCGTTTTTCTGACAATCCTTTCTGCCTGCCACTAGGCTTTGAGTGGAGTGTGCAGAGAATTGAGGACAAGATGATGAATCTCACTCAAGGGCCCCTCGATAGCTTTGCAAAAACATAATGCAATAATGTGGGTCTTGGGCCCTGTGTCGTGGAGAAAATGAAGACAGCCAAATTTCAGATAAAAGACGAGATAGCCCTTCTGTTATTATTTCAGAGACAAATTGCATCAATGAACCTTCCCCTAAGATCTCTTTCATCTTTGCGTATCTACCTAATTTCATATGGAACAGTTTGGATGCTTAAAAGCCACCTGATGGAGTGTTTGAAGCTGCATATTACTTTAAGTAATACATAAATAATTTGTTTTGGCTTTCTTGAGAAATATGGGAGAGGGAGAAGCCGGGTTGTACTACTGTTAAGTAGGGTAATGCCCAGTGATGGATAGTTTTCATTGTCAACTTAATGCACTTTACAGTCTTCGGGGAAGAGAATATCTGTGCGGGGATTGTCTTAATTAAATTGGTTGATGTGAGAAGGCCCGTCCCATGGTGGGAGGCACCATTCCCTAAGCAAGAAGTCCTGAACTGGAGAGATAATATACACGGGACACAATTAAGACCACCCTCAAAGTAGTTAAGGGATACCTTCTGAATTAGTTGTTTTTCTTGCCACTGTGATCACACCCATGACAAGAAGGAGGGAGGAAGTATTTACTTTGTCGCATGCTACTGAAGGGATACTGTCTATCGTGGTAACGATGGCATTGCACCCACAGTCAAGAAGCCAAGAGAAGAAAGGAAGTGGCCCCTGGCTGTAACAGCCAACATCTTCTCCAGTGACTCACTTCCTCTAGTGAGGCTCCACCTCCTAAAGAATTCCCAACCTTCCAGAACAGTGCCCCCAGCTTGAGACCAATTGTTCAAACTTATGAACATATTCAAGCCAGAAATGCCCCCCATATGATATTCAAAGAAAAAAGAAGAGATAACACACTGAATTCATATGTTTGCTAGAATTAAAACATTAGCTTGCTTGCCAAACTTCTCGGGGCTGCCTCTGCAGTTAGTTTATTGAAAGTGGGCCTGCAGACATCTGTGTAGACTTGCTCCGCAGGACACTTCACTCTCTGCCCTTCATACTTACTTATTCATTTTAAATGAAGTATGTTAGTTTGTGTGGGTTTGTCTGCACATATGTCTGTGCACGTTATATGTGCACTCCTGGAGCTTGGAAAGGCCAGGAGAGGGGGTCAGGTATCCTGGAACTAGAGTTACTGATGGTTGTAAGCTACCATGCAGGTGCTGTGAATTGAACTTCGGTTGAATTCCGAAAGAGCAGCAGGTGCTCTCAACTGCTGAGCCATTTCTCCAGCCCCTAGTATGTGTTCTTGATTGGCTTATTGGATTAAGTGATACCATCCCCAAAGGTGACAAGACCAGCTAGTAGCCAAGAAGGACACAAACTCGAGCCTAGCTGAAGTCCCAAACACAGATTTTCCCACTGAGCCAATGAGTCTAAGTTCTGAGTGTCATCTAGGAGCAGGAGGAGAGGAGGAAACTAAACACCTATAAAGGGATGAAAAGCTTCAGTTCTTGTGAAACTTTGTCAAGTGTTTTGTTTTCAGGTGATGGTATAAATCTCTCTCACCAGTCACATGCCACCTTGTGACTTCACCTTGAAAAGGGAAAAGGCTCAGTTTAATGCTTTGATTAAAAACTCAGGAAAGCTGTGGCATGTGGCTCTTGGGTGGCTGGCCGTATTATACCAGTAAAGTGAAGGGGGCAGGAATCCTCATTGGGATGGGGAAAATTGGGCACTTGGGAAAGACATTACAGACACATGCTGAGTAAGGAGGGGAGCTGTGGTCTCCTGAAAGCACTGACTTCAGTTTTAGCCGAAGGCCTAGGTTCCATTATAAAAACCATTTGTTAAAATTGAACTTGAGCGTCTGAATATTGAAAGTGTCCTTCAATGATAAGTGGACACGTTCTCCATGCCTGAAGGCAGATACAGGTTCATGCATCCACACTGTTCAAGCATGTACAAACATGGAAGCCCACTGGCTCCTCTAATTTTTTAAAGAGGTAGGGGTAGGAGGGAATTGAAGTCCGGTGCTCTTGTGTTCCTTTGGCTGTTCTGAATCCCCACCTAATTCACATACTTCCCAGGACGAGGTATCATTCTGCCTGTAGGCAGGACTGTTCTTCAGCTGCCCTGGACATGGATGTACCTGTGGAGTTCCTTAACTCTCCTGGGAAGACAGTCAGTCTCCTCAGAACCTCCCGGCACCCCTCTCTGAAAATGGAGTTCTTTATCTCCATAAGGAGGACAAAGCCTTTGTTCTGTTGTCTCTCAATGAGGCAAGGGAGTAGGTTGGTGAGGAATGGCTTGAGCACCCAAGCTTGTTCAGGTGGTACTCCTCACACACCACAGGACAACACCACCTCTTCTCACCTCTCCGCTCTGTCTTCAGAGCTCAGGATTCTAGAAAATATTGCACCAGTGCTGGAAGATGCTGCATTTTAGACATGGAAATATTTTAAGTTGTTCTGTATCCCAAGTAGATATTTCTGTTTTAGAATCTGCTTCTTCACCAACAACTGTAACACTCTTTTGCAAGCAACGTGCTAGCTTACAAGACATAAAGATGTCCTCCACATTGTGAGTCTGTATTCTCTGCTCATCATCAAGCTGCTAACTCTGTGTGTAGCTTCAAAGGAAGACTTTTGAAATCATCAAGTCATCATTGAGTCATGGTGGGAAGAGCTCATATCCCACGATTCCCAAGACACGTTTCTTGATAACACTTTGGTTACTTGATCCATCATGGATGCTCTGGAACGTTGTGTTGCCTCTCAGCAGCGGAGTCTTACCTATTACCTGGGTAACTCTGACTCCAGCAGAGCATTTGGGCAGGATTTGGAACTTCCATCACTTTTGGGGTTGATCTTTGCTGCATCAGATCTCTGAAGAGTTCTTTCCAGTTTTTGTCTTGTTCTTCTCTTCCCCATCTTTGGCAGTTCATGTTTAGCGAGCTTCAGTTTTAAAACTTCTGAGGTGGGCAGACACTGTGGTAAAAAACTGATCAAACTAGAAGCTACCATATTATTCCTGTGATTATTCAACATTAATGATCCTGGTAGACCATTTGACACATCCATGTCTCAGACACCCCCACTTCCCAGCACAGTTTCGGCTGTTTCCATTGATACCAGCTTGGCAGAGGCAATGAAAAACAAACAAGAACCACTTCAAGGTTCTTTTTTTTTAATCTTGGGTTCTGATTCTCCCTCCACCACCAGCTCATCTTGCATCCTGGACCAAGTTGATTGGGTAATTATAGAGATTAGCTTTCTCCACATGTGCAATATTAAACACTATTTACCAGAGTGCCCATAGGCAAATCTAACTTTTGAAAAGACCCATTCCCTCTTGCAAACATTTATAGTTACTTCTCTTCCTATTGCCTCTTGACATGTGAGAAATTAGTCCAAGGTCACAAAACTGTGGCAGAGAGCAAGAATTTGAAACTAGTTTGTCTAATTGCTGGATATTTTTTAACTAAATGATGTTTTGTACATTTATATTCCAAACTGACCTTTATTATGAATATTTTGGAATATATAGCAATTTGTTCTCCATTTATGAATCTCGTGTTTCAACAAAATTGGAAAATCGAAGTGTAAAGAAGGATGCTAAATAGTAATCCCACACTAGCTCAGAATTGAGGATATTAAAAGGTTATTTGTTTAGAGGTAGACTCACAGATCACAGTCCTCTGCCTGAATGGGGAACAAGAACTGAATCCAGCAGCCAGGAGAGAGAAAGAGCAAGCACAAGCCTTATGGCTGCATTTATAGTATAAGAGACCATGCCCAAGTAGGCTAGTATCGTATAGGCTATTGGCTGAAGGAGTTCCCAGAGCCCCTCCCCCTTGTCTAAATAAGAAAGTTCAAAGCCTAATACAAAACTATATACAATAAGAACAAATACCAAGTATAAAAATTACAACCAGCATAAACAATATCAAGCAAGAAACATATGCTAAATGTTTCAGTAATTATCCTATCCTAAGGAGTCTTGTATTAGAAATAGGTTGGTCAAGTCATGGGAGGAAAGTAACTATGACTCTCTAGTCTTCAACCACATTGAAGACCTGAGCAAGTAAATAATACTACTTAAGTAAGCAAGAAGTACAATCTAACAACTTCCAAAATGTACAATAATTGACTGACTACGTGAGCAATCACCTAAAGTCTCATTTGCAACGTTGGGGCAACCAACTTTGGCTAAGGCCTAGAGTAACTAACAGACCATTTTCAGAGTCAGGAAGTTTTTCAAAATTGTCTTATACTGTCTTGGCAAGGTTTGACAGTCTTTTTTTTTCTTATATTCTGCTTGTCCTGTACAGACACCATGCATCTTGTCAGTGATCGAGGTGTGGGCAATTCCTTGCCCAAAGGCCAGTTTTGCCAAGAAGAAAACAAGTTCCAAGTGGAATGTCTTTGGTGCTCAACCTTCTCTCAGGATTAGATCAGTGTTGCCAGGACCAATTGTGTCTCATGTCAACAAAACCCTAATTTATTTAAATGCCATATACTGCAGTTCTTTGAGGAGGTTGAAGATTACCTATCTATGTGGAATACAATCTTCACATATCTAAAGAACCTGGTCAGTCTAACTATAAGTATGATAAACATGGATGACTATTGACCTATAATTCTTAATACTTAATAGCTTAAAGACTAAGATTTCTTATTAGAATATTAAATAATCTTTAAACAATTGTGCAGCAAATGAGGACAATGATTTCAAAATGTAAACAAAACAATGTATAAGTATCTTGATCAGAGGTAGAAATGTATAGTAAAATATGATAAATATATCCTAAAATTGTGTCAATATACAAAATGTCTTAACCAGAGGTAGAAGCATGCATTCATACAATATAACAAAATAACTTTGCTTAGGTGTACAAATATTTTAAACTGATATGGGGGCATATTCAATATAATTGGAAAAAAAGTGATAGAATTAACCTAATCTCTTCTAAAAAAAATTAGCACAAGCTCTTTGCCAAGGTTCATTATCTTCCCATAGTTTTTTAATTTCATCACTACAATCTCTGCTGGGCCTATTTCTGCTAGTTAATGAAGTCTCAATTTTCCTTTTATAATTAATTCAGAGAACTTTTCCATTTATGTGGTAAAAAGATGCATTCTAAGATAATATCTTCCCTTTGCATTAAATTCCTGTAGAGGAACTTGTGAAAGGCAATATGACTAGAACACAATTAAGGTTCCAATTCACCTGATCCATATGTGCCTCCTGTAATTTCTCTTCAATGACAGTTAATTCTTTCTCAGATTTAGCTGTTGATTCTTTGGGACCATTTAAGTCTTTGGCACCATCTAAGATTTTATTTAACTGAGTTATTAGATCAGGTGTTATCTCAACAGCTGGTTGTAGACTGAAAATGTCTTCTAACAATCTTTGAATGTCATTAAGAGTCTGCAATCAGTCTCTCATAATTTATTTTTTTTTGTGTGTGTGTGTTCTAATTTTCTGTGAACCCATTTTATAACCTAGGTAATTGACAGAATCTCTACTCTGTATTTTTTCAGGAGCAATCTGCAATCCCCATTTAGGCAAATATTTCTTTACATCTTCAAACATTCTTTCTAAGGTATCTACATTTGAATCAGATAGCAAAATGTCATCCATTAATGGTAAATTATAGATTTAGGAAATTGTTTATTACTTCCAATGGCTGACTTACAAAGTATTGGCACAGGGTGGGGATATTGAGCATTGCCTGTGGGAGGGCAATCCATTGATATCTTCTAGTAGGCTGAGAATTATTATAAGTAGGCATTGTGAAGGCAAATTTTTCTCTGTTTTATTTTGTAAAGTTATAGTGAAGAAACAGTCTTTTAAATCAATAACTATAAGAGGCCATCCTTTAGGCAATAGGGAAGGCAAAGGAATTCCAGAAGATTATAAAGGGTCCATAGGTTAAATTAACTTGACAGCTCTTAGATATATTACTATTCTCCATTTTCCAGATTTCCTTTTAACAACAAATATAGGAAAATTCCAATGGCTGGTTGATACTTCAATATGGTGAGCATTTAGCTGTTCCTCTACTAGTTGTTCTAAAGCCTGAAGTTTCTCTTCTGTTAAAGGCCATTGTTTAACCCATATTGGTTTCTCAGTTAACAATTTGAAGGGTAGGACTGTTGGTATCTCTAAAGGTTTGCTAGTTGCTTTGTGTTCTTGTACAGCCTGAATGGCTGGTGACCTTTGTGTAGAGTACCTTTTCCCAAAACTGCAAGTGTCTGGTACTGCAGAAATGTTAATCTGGGTATTCCATTGCTGAAGTAGGTCATGACCTCATAAATTCACGGTGATACTGGCCACGTATGGCTTCAGCCTTCCTTTCTGTCCTTCTAGCCCTATGCATTCAACCCATCTCATGCTTTGTTTCACTTGAAATAGGGTTACAATTCCTAGGAATTGAACACCTGTCTCTTAAAGAGGCCAACTCAGATGCCAATATTCTGGAGTAATTATAGTCATATCCACACCTGTGTTCACTAATCACTCAATTACAATGTTATTTATACACATTCTTAGCTTTGGTCTTTGATCATTTTCAGACGTCTCCCAAAATATACACTTTCTATTTCCTATTGGAATTTTGATTCATCCTCCATGTTTTTTCTATCATTCAGAATAGTATGATGCTTTACAGTAGGCAATAGATTTTTTAATTTTTCTGGTGAGACATGTCCTCTACTGTGACTGGGAATGACTGGACCACGTTTGACTTGGGGGCCTGTGAGAGGCTCCTCAAGGAGTTTCCACTGGTATTGGGTTGCTTTGTCTTTTGTTGTTGATCTGCATCCACTGATCCAATGTCAACCTTTGTCACATTTTCTACATAATCCAAAAGATTGATACCAATTTTTGCCATTCCCAGAGGAGACATTATTTCTAGGAACTCCCTGTCTACAATCCCTTCTCAGATGTCCTATTCTACCACAATTAAAACATTTTGTTTAAAGGTGTATTTTAAAGAATTATTTTATGTGTGTGAATGTTTTGCTTGCATGTATAAAAATTATAGTGCACACTGTTGCAGTACCTAAGGAGATCACAAGAGGGTGCCATAGAACCTCTAACTGTAGTTCCAGATGGTTGTGAACTACTATGTGGGTGCTGAGAACTGAACCTGGGTCCTTCACAATCCTCTTAATTGCTGACTCAGCTCTCCAACCTCTAACCTTAAATTTTTATATGCTCCAAATGTTACTTAGAATGACCTTCGTAAATACTCCCTACATGAGGCAGTTTGGACATGGGATGCTCAAAGGGAGGCGTTGATGACAAAGAGACACAAAAGCTCAATTTTGAGCTCATGTTTAAGTTCTGAAAAGAATTTGGGAAGGTAAATAATTAGAGGGAGAAAAAAGGAAAGGGGGTGAGGGAAAGACACAGAGAAGATATGGAGAGAAGGGGAGGGGAGAGGAGGTAAAAGGAGGGAAGGAATGGGAGTGGAGTAAAGAGAATAGATGGAGAGGAGAGGAGGGGAGAGAATAGCAGAAGAGAGGAGAGGAGAGGAGCACAGAGGAGAGAAGAGGAAAAGAGAAGAGACTTGAATTCAAGCCAGTGGTGTTTATAGCCTGCGTGAAAGCACAACATCTGAAAATATGTTTAAAAGGATGTTTTCTTGGGATCGCTACCCCACTTTGGAAGCAGGAACTGTTTGGCCAGTTTACATTACATAACTCCATCAATGGGCACCAGCTCCATTCTTAAAATCTGGAAGTCATGACTTGCTCTTGCAGACTGTATTTGTTAGAACTGGGAAACAAAACCCATTTGCCTGAAGACAATTTGCTCCCTGTGACCCAGGTATGCTTCCCTTGACTGAGGAGAAAAAGCCTGATTCACAGATCACAAGTAAAAGCCTGTAGATGAACCGGAGCATGCCTTATTTCTTTTCCTTTCCTTTTCTTTCCTTTCTTTCATTTTCTTTAACCTCCAGTTGTCACTTCTTGCTGCTCAGCTTTGAAACTGGTGAATAAAACGCCCCTGGAAACAAAGTGTTGTGGCTGGGGTGTGTGTGCCAGACACACAGTACTGGGAGCAATCTCTTTTCTGTTTGTAGATACAGCTGTCATTGCTTTCTCTTCTCTAGTAAGGCCGGGGAGACAAAAAGACCCAAGACAACACATTTAGTCTTTTTTTTTTTTTTAGAGGCAATTTCTAGTAGGAACATTCAGTAAAGCTTATGGTGATTTTTTTAGTGTAATACTAGGTTATATTAATTGGGGCTCATATTGGGAGTTCATTCAAGATCCCAACAGAAAATAAATGTAGCATTTATTAAAAATTTTAGTCCCAGATCTCCACAAGTAAATTACTCAACTCCCTGGTCTAGGGTCTGATTAGTCATCTTCAATTTGTTCTGTGGGCATTAAGGAAAGGATTACTTATTATTTTCAACACGACTCTAAAAATATTTTTCTTGCATTTTTTATTTATTTTGTGTGTGCGCCCATGTGGCCATGTGTGTGCCGTGGTGAGTGTGGAGGTCAGAGGAGAACTCACGGAAGTCGGTGCTCTCCCAGCGTGGGCCTAGGGAATGGAAATAAGGTTGACTGCAAGAGCCTTTATCCACTGAGCCACCTATCTGACCCTCAGGAATATTTTTAATATTAAAAGGCTACCTCTGTTATTCAGAGTCTGAATGACATAAATTCATCCCTTTATATTATACTGTTATTATTTCTGCGCTTTCTTCATCCTTCCTTATATCAAATGGCTGGATCAGACCACTCCTTGCTTTACTAGGCATCCAAGGGCCAGTTAATAAACTGAAGCTTAGGGTTTCTAAAGAGCACTGCAGCCCACTGCCTGCTGACTGTCTATATCCAGAATGATGAACATTTCTAAGCAGTTTCTTTTTTAATATATTAGCCATGAGCTACATAAAATGTCAGGGAGAAAGACCTATTTTTGAGACACAATTTAAAAAGTGTTTCCTCTGTTTGCAGCATTTCACATGATAAAGCTTTTTTTTTTTGGTTGTTGTTTCTGAAGCCTGGTGGGTCTGTCTGAAGAAAGACAGAGACAGCAGCTACCCAGAGACCCAGAGCAAACTGGCTGTGGCAACAGCAATACTGGGCAAACCTGGGTTTTACTGAGAGACCCCACTTCAGGAAAGAAAGTATAAGAGTTACCAAGGATAATTACTGGCATCAGTCTCTGGCATTTGTATGCACAGACGCAGCACACACTCATGTGCACACATGCACAGATATGGCACACACATGTGCACACACACACAGATGCAACATACACACATGCGCACACATGCACAGATATGGCATACATGTGTGCACACATGCACAGATGCAGCATACACACATCTGCACACATGCACAGATATGGCACACACATGTGCACACGCACACAGCTGCAACATACACACATCTGCACACATGCACAGATATGGCACACACGTGTGCACACATGCACAGATATGGCACACACATGTGCACACGCACACAGCTGCAACATACACACATCTGCACACATGCACAGATATGGCACACACATGTGCACACATGCACAGATATGGCACACACATGTGCACACGCACACAGCTGCAACATACACACATCTGCACACATGCACAGATATGGCACACACATGTGCACACGCACACAGCTGCAACATACACACATCTGCACACATGCACAGATGCAGCATACACACATGTGCACATTGTCCAAGGAGTTTCACACGGGATCAGGTCTGTACAAGGTGACATTTTCATGTGTTTCTCTCTCTGTCTCCTCCCCTTCTCTAACAGAAAGAGATAACCTAGATCTCAAAAATCCATAACTAAGAATGGCATCTAACAAGATTTTTCTCTCTGTTGACAAATGAATGTCACTTTAAAGACAAATATTCTGAAAGGATGGTAAAATAAATTGACTAGAGATTGGGCACATACTGTACCCTCCCTCTCTTCTTCAGGCTGTAACACAGAATTTCTTCTCCTCCTCTGATAAGTGCTTACACTGATGATTTGGCACACAGATCAAAAGAATGACAGGTTTAATTCATGTTTCTGTGCTGCACAAACGGTGACACATAGGAATTGGTTAGACTGCTTTCAGCAGGTAATTGAAGGCACGTGAGCACACCCAACTGTTGCAGAAAAGGATCCTCCAATCATTGTATTCTTCCCACTGTTTCCCTACCGTTGCACTCTGCCTGCCCTGTGCTCTGCCCTAGCTCTCTGCTGATAGTCAGCGCATTGTGTCGGCAGATATGGACACACACACAAGATATTAACTCACCTGTCTGCTGCTGGGTGAAGAGATAAACTGTGAGAGAGCATGGATCGTCTGGGGACATTAGCAAGTTAACTGTGAAGAATCAATATTTGCAGACGCTCCTGATATACAGGCAGCTATCGCTGAATAATGTGGCTAGTTTGCATAATCAGATAGCAAATTCACACACAAATGCATAAAGGACGACCCTGCAGGACTCTACCTTGATGTTGTGATTCTAATTTGGTTAAGTTTCCCTCAAGTAAGTTGTATACTTGATGCATTTCTGTTTTTCTCAGATTCCAAGGTGCCAGCAATTTGGCCTTTTAAATACAATAGTCATCTGTGAAAAGGTACTGAAGAAAATGAACAGCGCATTGCCAGCTTCACAACAAGTTAGCCTAGGTTAGCCCACAGTGCCACAATTCCCCATGACTCAATTCAGGCAGCTATGTTGGGCAATTGAACCTAAGGATACTTGCAAGTACTCTGTAGTCAGAGGCTGCTTGTTTGTTCCCAGCAAGCCAGACCTGAAATAATCACGCAGAAATGTATTAATTACAACATTGCTTAGCCAATCACTTAGGTGCACTGTTAACTAGGTCTTATATCTTAAATTAACCCATTTGCATTATTTTATATTTTACCATGAGGCTTGTGGTTTACCAGTAAGGTTACAGGGCCCCTGTCTCCTTCAGCAGCTACATGGTGTCTGCCTTCTTTTCTCATCTATCTCTGCTTGGAATTCCCACCTTGCTCTATTCTGCCCTGCCATAGGCCAAAACAGGTTTATTCATTAACCAATAAAAGCAGCACACATACAGAAGGACTTCCCACACCATTCCCCCTTTTCTGTCTAAATAAAAAGAAAGGTTTTAACTTTAACAGAGTAAAATTACAAATAACAAACAGGTATAAAGTAAGAATTAGTTACAATATTTATTTCATCTACATTTAGCAAATTAAGGAAAATACTCTATCATCTATCCTATCTTTGTGAGTCTAAAGTTTTATATATAATCTATCTTTTCTAATTATAATTATCTTTCTTCAACTCCATCAAAGACTCCATCCAGTATTATAATATTACCTAAGTAAACAGGATGTTTACTTTTATTTGCTAGAAAGTCAAAGATAAGTAGTTCTTAGGATTCTGCCTCTGTCATGACAGTCATTTTATACTAAACGGTACTAAAATATTGTTTCCAAGCCTTTTAGTGACTAGTGTTTAAACTCCCCAAAGTTATCTATACATTATAATCAGCTGACTTCTCAGTTAGAGAACATTAGATCTTACCATGACTGCTCCCTAAAGACTTGCATAAACAATAGTAGCTAAAGGTAAAAAGAAGAGAACTTTGGAATAATCAAAACCAGCAGATATGACCTATCATACATTTTCTTACAATAATTATTATTTTTGTGTGGGTTCTACCACTTTAATTTTTGATAATATTATTAATGGCAATTCTTTAAAGAAATAAGAGATCTATTAATCATCGTGAAATATATTTATACACATACTAATGTGTTTATGAATAGATAGACATTCTACGTAAACTGTACACAAAGTGCACCTGTTATTTGCAGTTCCCTTCACTTGTGCAGTGTGCTGTGGTGTGCTTGCTCTGCAGTGTTTTATCTACATTGGGATTTTCTGTGGCTTTTTTTTATTGTAGAGTTTCTTAGTGATATGATTGGGCTCCACACTTTTTGTGTGTGTGTGTGATATGAGCTAGAAACTAGGGGTTGATCCAACACCTCCTGGGCCAGTGGCCTGTAGGGATGGGTACTGATAAAGAAAAAATCATTCCTAACAACTCAAACAGGAAAGTGAATTATTAGAAAAACATAGCTATGATGAAAAGGCATGCCATTTTTGGCATATGAAGTCCAGGGACTTCATGGAGGGAGGGTGAATATGATCATATTTCACTGTGTGCATGTATGAAATTCTCAAGCATAAGGAACAATTATAATAAAATAAGTCCCACTCCTATCCCCCATTCATTCAGTCACAACTGCTTTCCACTGATTCTTTCTTCCTAGCTGGGTAGAGATTGTCACATTGTTGCATCTGTATGAAACTATGTTGAAGACTACCATTTGTTACATAATCCTTGATTTTCTATTTCACCCCAAACTTTCTGTTTCTCCCAAAGTTAATAGATGTTTTGTTTCAGTTTCTTTAAAGAAAGAAAGAAAGAAAAATTGCCAATCTACTGTTCTTTATTAAAGGTTGCTGTGTAGCATTCATTATGTTGTCCTGGGTGGTTCTGGTTGCCATAGCAACAACAACAAAGCCTAGGCAGGGTGGCTTAAATGGCAAATATTTATTTCTCACAAAACTAGATGCTAGAGGACTGTTCCCTGCTGGCTGCTGAGCTGAGTTACTGGGGAGGATTCTCTTTTGGCGTGGACTATCTGCCTGTTCAGTCTTCACTGGGGAGAGAAGAGTGGAGACAGAAAAAGAGAACCTTTGTCGTCTCCTCTCTATAGGAACCAGGTTTCTTTCTGAGGGCTCTGCTGTGATGGTCCAACCATCTTTTCGTGGCCTGGCCTGTAGACCCCACTGCATTGGAGACTGAGGTATCATTGTGTGAGCTGGAGGTGGGACCACAAATGTTCAGTGGTTAGTGAGTGCTTTAGCAAACAGAAAAGGTGTATCCATTGTAGGGTGGAAGCTGTCACAGGTGAAGCTCAGCATCTTATTGAAGAAGAAGGCTAATCCAAAATATTAGTTAGTTTATCAGTTGTGTTTAAAGTACTAAGTTCCCATCCTTCAAGTGACCAGGGGGCACTGAGTGGCTGTCAGTTAGGGCTGCTCGATAAGGGTTTGTTGTGTGAGAATAAATGCCAGAAGAGGTGTGAGCAACCGTATTTTTCAGGACCGTATTTCTTCAAGTTAAGCAAGGTACAGAGTCCAACCCTGTAAGAGAGAAATAGCTCATATGTGTCCTGCTGAGTACAATGAAGCCCACATACCAGGAACGAGCAGAAACAAAATCAGGTTTGTTTTATCCAGATATTTATCTAAAATTTCCAAACATCAAAATAGTAGCATGCATTTTTTTTCCTCTATCATGTGGCAGGAGTGCTTTGCACTCTGGAAATGGAATATTTACCAACTTCAAAAGACATCAGCGGTTACGGTCAGAGTCTTTACTTTGGTGACATAGATCCATATCCTGCATTGGAGAAAGATGCCACGAGGAAGGCAAAAGAAACAGGGAACAGCATGTAACACTCATGATTAAGTGACGTGTCTGATCCCTTCTTTGGAAAACATAATCACTCATCCTGGGTGTGAGAGCTTTGCAGCTACATAGGCTAGAAGCCGGGCGATGTAAATCAAAACTTTGGCGAGAGACCAAACTGATAGGGAACAAAATCTGGCGATAATTCACAGGTAGCACAGGGGCAGCATAACCCGCGATGACTTCACGTTATTCGGGAGACAGAACGGGGCTCCGAGCTGCTCCTAAACACTGTGTCGGATCTGCGAAGGTGAGATGATCATTATAAATCAGAACGGAGCTGGAAAGAAAAGAGCTGTAGCTGGAGACAGATGCTCTAATTAGCAAGATATCCATTTCCAAATTATTATGTTTTCAAATAAATCCTGACATGCAATTTTGGAACACTGGAAAATAATACCAAGCCAAGCCGAGTGGAAACAGGAAGTAAATCTTGGCAGAGCTCTCCACCCTCAGCGTATTACTGATAATTCATTACATTGCTGAGGAAGGGGTGGCGAACATAATGATTTTCAGAACCAGCTTTAACTCGGGGTCGTTTTTCCTCAAACTCAGAGTTACAAATTGAAATTGGGAAAGTCAGATGGAAAAAAAAAAAGCCCTCCTGTAATTACTAAAGCAGATAGTTCAACCAGATAGCTTAAATTGATCTATAAGGACCCTCATGTTGGGAAGTACCAAATACAGCTGAGAAGTCTTGAGAACTTAATTTTACTCCCTGGTATGTGGGATGCATCATTAAACACCCCAGAAAAAAATCTATACTGCCCCTGCATGCAGACATAAAATTCTGCTTTCTTTTTTTTACCAAGTCCATTAATTCTATGCATTTGGGACTAATGGAAGTCCATAAAGAGATTAACCCTATTCCTAATCTAACTCCTGGTACCTAGAAGCCAGTTTTTCATTGAGAAAGATTATATGAAAGCAGGAACTGAGCTGGGGGAGGCACCCTTTTGACTGGCATAGAAAAGGGGAGGGACCCGGTAGCATTTTTCAAGTCACAAGCCACTCTCGAGAGAATCCTGTTGATTCCTCTAATGTCATTTTGCTTTGTGCACCCCAGCCCTGTGAAATCAAGTTCTATGGATGCTGAGCCTGCATTTTATAAAACTGTGATTTCGTGTGCATAGGTGTTTTGTTTGTGTGCCTGTCTGTGCACTGCATGCGTGCCATACCCATGAAGGCCAGAAGAGGGCATCATACCTTGAGAGCTGGAGTTTCAGACCTATGTGAGCCACATCAGGGTGCTAGGAATTGAATTTAGATCCTCTGGTAAAGCAGCCAAAGTTCTTAACTGCTAAGCTCTCTCTCCTGTTCCTGCATCTTAATTTGACTAGCTGAGGTCACCAGGGCATTGACATTTGGGTGACTTAGGAGCTTCGTTTCTCTAGCCTTCTCCCTGGCCTCTAGGATTTCTGAGCACTGCAAAAGCAATAATAAGGAATGGATGCTGTGACTTTAAAAAAAAAATAAGGACGTTAAGATGAGGAAAGAACAGGGAGACTGACAAGCTCGAGGATGAAATAATTTGAAGCCTGAACATCTGTGTAGACTATGTTCGACACATGTCGAGAGAAGCTATTGGGATCAAGAGCCCCGGTTTGGGAATCGAGCAAGGGAAGGGTGGAAAATGGCTGTTCTTAAGCTGTCATTTACGCCAGCCTATCGCTTGTCACTGGAAATGAGACGAGAGTCCCCTTGAACAGCTCAGCGACAAGTCCTAGAAATTTTTACGAGTGTGATTAGTGCCAGGTGAAGCTGGTCTCAGTTTATGCAGCCATGGCCAGCATGACAATGGGAGGGGTGTTTATGCCGAGAAATACTCTGGACCCCCTTAGAGATAGCATCTTAATTAGTCTTTACAACACTTCTCTGAGGTAGATACTGCCCGTCTTCCTGTTTGAGAGGACAAACAGAAGACTTAATGCTTAAATGTCTCATTATTGGGTAGCAGAACTAGAATTTATGCACTGAATACTGCCTTCAGAACCCACATTTTAACCAGGACGACATTCTGCCTTGAGGTTTTGGACTGTATTATGCAGCATGAGTCAACATTTTCCTATAAAATCAGACAGTAAATATTTGAGGTTTTGTGGACTGTAGACTGTATATATCATGATACAGTAAAAACCAATGCACTAATAGATGATACATTTCCCAATAAAACTTTATTTATAAAATATACTGAATGTTCTACAGTATTTTGAAAATGTCTGCCCCATGGTAATATTTAAAAAAAAACATAAAAATCTATGCATTTATTTTTTTCTTTCATGAACAAAGGTGCAATATGAATTCTATACTGGTTTAGTTTTAAAATGTCAGTTCCTTCTTACTTCCCAGAATCAGAGAAGCATGAACTTAGAGAAGACTAACAAAATGGTGATGGGTTTGCCTTGAAGTGTTCGTATCACTCGCCTAGTTAGCCCTGAGATCAGAAGTATGGATTTATGAATGAGCAAGGCTCAAAAGATGGAACTTTCTAGAAAGTTGTTTAACTTGGAGACTGTAACCCTTTGGATGAAGACTTCACCTGGTTTAACTTCCTTTTTAATCTTTATTTTTAAATGGCATGTGTCCAAACCAGATAAAATGGGTTACATTCCTGAGCGTGCTGTTTTTGACTTATTTTGGTTTGGCTTGGTGCATGTTTACTCCACCTGAACATTGGTTGCAAATATTTGCATCTTATTTTCTCAAAGTGATGGGACCTCTGCAGGCCAGGCTCCTTCAGATGGCCTGTTAACGAGTGACTAGCAGACAATTAATATTAATACTGGCTTTCCGAAATTCTCTAAACTCTCTTCAATTTTGTTTTTCTCCAGCTAGGAGTGGGGACTGTGGCAGCTGCTGTAAGTGACAGAACTTGTGGGATTGAGCTAGGAGACAGACAACAGAAAGCTCTGTTAACATCGGGGGGATAAATACTGAGGCTTGCTGGTGGGGCTATCCAACACGTGAGATGAATCACTTGGGTAGCAGCTAATTATCCTCAAAGCCTGTATGTTTACGTGCATGAAAAGCTGAGACCAGGTGAGAAGGGTTCTTGTGTAGGAAAGCTTTGTATAATATTTCAATGGTTCCCATCAAAATTCTTTCATTCTGGTTATAGTAGAACACTCTGGAACAGTGAAAGGCTTGGGCATACTCCCAGTAGATATGGGCTAGTAGGTAATGGCTTTGTATTTCAACACCTCCCTGTGTTTTGCTTGTTTTTTTTTTTTTGTTGTTGACACTGTTGCTGAGAATGGTTATCCTCTGTATTTTTTGTTGTTGTTGTCCAATATTTTTTTCTCTCTTTCCTTGATAGAAAACAAGGGTCATACTTTTAAGCAATCCCAGAGGACCTAAGCTGTTTTACCCAGAGAGGGCTGGCAGCCAGCTTTCTCTCCTGACGTTCAAGTGTGAATGTCATTGTGGGCTGTCCCAATGCTCGAGGGCCACTTGTTGACTCTAATGGGACCAATGTCCACATCCAGAAAAGGTCCATACAGCTTCTCATGTTGTCTATCCAAGACGTTCCTAACTCAAAGCTTGAGAACTACCTACATGATCTTTATTTCCCTTTTATCTTTTGGGAAGAGTTTCGATTAGTGGAGCAGAAACAAACGCAGTTAAGGACAATGCAAACGCCCACCATTGCTTGCTCAGTCATCAACCGGGACGTTTCTAATCATCACTGTTTTAATCACCCTCTCTGGGGCACCTGGATGGGAAGGCAAGCACAGCAAAGCTGTGCGTTATTTATCTCATTTCTCTACAAAGCAGATGCTATTTCCTACATTGTTTTTGGATGGAAGCACACAGCTAGGAAGTGAAATTTCCAACCCAGATCTGTCTGAGACCAGGAACTTTTAATGCTTGATCATCATCAGTTCAGAGAACTATGGAGTGGGTGGGAACTGAGTCTCCATAATTCACAACCAGAATGCGAAAGGGATCTCACAAGGAACCAATGCCATTGTTAATGTTTCTTCCTGAAACCTGAGCTAGTCTGTTGAAGAGAACACCTGTCTCTCATTGCTCAGCTTGTTGTCCTATAACCTGTCAGAATTTAACAGCATTTTTTTTTGCATAAGTTTTTGGTTTTAAGATATGTTGTTGCTGCCATGTTCATGTCTGTGAATATCTCCCAGCATTTCTCAGGAGCATCAGAAGCATCCAGATTCCAATAGTAATGATAACCCACCTCGATCTGACTATATGCTGTTGTGTTGGCTCATATAACTACTTTGTAAGCATCTTATGTAATCCTTAGGACGAGGTAGGTTGTCATGTCAGAATATTGGGAAAGTGATGGAGACCTGTGTGACTTTTCTTTCTTTCTACTGGTCCTTTCTTATCCATTACTCTGCAGCTCCATTGTCTGCTCTTTCAGTATGGCTTCCTTTCTAAGTCCCTCATGAAATGATAGTCATTTTCCTGTTATTTGCTCAATAGCGTGTGTATGTATTTGTGTGTATGTGTGTGTGTGTGTAATTAACATACTGTACAACATGTGATTTTATTCCCTATATACATGCTCACTCCAAGAGGGATTTATCCTTTCTTTTTCAATTGGCTTTTTCTCGTTGGACAAATCCCTGATAATACCAGCAGTAAAGCTGAATGAAGGTGACTTTCAAATCCCAGCTCGAAAAGGAATCAAATAATCTTTGCTTCTCAGAAAGAATAACATCTAGAAAAAGGGAATCCCATCTATAGAGGATGTACCTGTTGGATTTCTAGTCCATTTTGTGTTCTTAGTCTTATGGAGAACAGAAGTCAATTCAAGACTCAGTCTTGCAAGTTAGAAACCTGTAACTTTTACTGAGCAGTGAGACGTGCACTCATCTGTGACACAAGGATAAATATTAGAATGTAGTTAAAGATTATGCTAGCTTAGTAAAATGCCCATTGTAGGGTTTCTTCCACCATCTATGACTTCATTGGCACTTGGTAGCTGGCTAGGTTTTCCCCTTTTTAAGTGGGCCTCTATGTAGGCAGAGATTTTCATCAGGACCACTGGTCAGCTCTGCCCTTCCCAAATAACCACATAGAGACCTATTGTTAATAATAAATGCTCAGCCAATAGTTTAGGCTTGCTACTAACTAGCTCTTACATCTTAAATTAGCTCATATTTTTGTCTATGTTCTATCATGTGGCTCAGTACCTTATCTCAGTATAGCATGCTCATCTGCTTCCTCGACATCTCCTAGTGATTCCTATCACCCTGTCATTCTTTCCATTGTCCTCTCAATTTGGCTCTCCCGTCTAACTTATGCCTGTCTAGCTATTGGCCAGTTAGTCTTTTATTAAACTAATCAGAGGTGCCTTGACAAACACTCGTCTTCAGCACCTCAGCACAATGAGAGAGAGAGAGAGAGAGAGAGAGAGAGAGAGAGAGAGAAGAGAAGAGAAGAGAAGAGAAGAGAAGAGAAGAGAAGAGAAATCCAGCCCCAGGCAGTGGTGGCAGACACCTTTAATACTACCACTCAGGTTGCTGCCAAGTTACATATGCCACAATGTGCAGGTGCTGGTGTCTCCCAGGAAAGCCTTTGAGGAGGTGGTCCACATGTTTTTGGAGGTTTGGCATGAAGCTCTTGACTTAAAAACTAAGAAGGTTTCCTGGTAAATGGCTCTATAAGGAATCACAGCGTTCAGATTGATAAATATATACCCCAGATCACTACTCAGTGAGCACACACCCAGGGGTCATGTGGCTATCAGTTAATGGTGCAGATGGTTATTATTTTTACCAGCATTACTATTTCCTTTATTTTCACATAGCTTTGAGGTTTTGGCTTGGTATAAACCCCAAAGAAAAAATTGACCCTGGAGCTGTTTTCAATATTATCAAGTTAGAGAAAAGGAAAATTTACCAAATATTAAAATACCACTAGTGAGATATCCCCAACTTGGCAACATCTAGTAGCCATAACCACTACAACATATTTTTACAGGAAACAAAAGATGAAAATGCACAGCAGACAAGATAAAGGCAGCTGTACATCAAACTGAACTTAGGAGAAAGGGCTGTTGACTAGGTAGCGCCTAACACAGCTCTTCCACGGGGACATATGTTCATATTGAAGTTACATCAAAACATTTTAAGTCCATTAGGCCAACATAATTGCATTAGTATAATAGTCCACATTCCTGACTGTGTCTGTACCTGGACATTGGTATCTTTTCATTCCCGCTTAGTAAACATAACCCGCCTTACAGGAGGCCTCTTTCTGCCTTTCAATTTTAAAAACTGTTTCTCTCCTCAAGTTTCTGACCTCAGCCTCTGTAACATCTGACATGGCTTGGATTCCCTATTTGCATTAAAAAAAAAAAAACTAATCACATCCAGATGTAGTTTTCATCATAGCTTGAATCTGTTCTAGGAAGTTTGGGTATCTGGGAATGTTTTACTACCAGCGACTTCCTTCACAGTTTGTGGTGGCTGTGATGTTCCCCTAATATCTCTTGTTTGAAGCATAGGGCCATAAGGGCAAAGGGGCCATTATGGCTGTATTGAGAATCACTGGAACCAATGCTAGAAATAAAATTGATTCTAGAATAGACCCGCACACCATTGTGCTGCCTCTGTATTTGGTTAAGATGCGGCTGACCTCAGATACTTTGTACTCAAATAGGAACGAATAATACTAATACTAATAATAACAATAATTTTGGGCTGACAAGATAGTTGAGAGCAATGGATAGCAACCTTCCCAATGCTGTGATTCTTTAATACAGTTCTTCATGTTGTGGTGACCCCACCCATAAAATTATTTTATTGTTACTGCATAACTGTAGTTTTGCCACTGTTATGAATTGTAATGTAAACATCTGATATGCAGGGTATCTGATATGCCAAAGGGGTCACGGCCCACAGGTTGAGAACCACTGACTTCATTAGTAATGTGCTTGCCACATGAGCATAAAGACCCAAGTTCGAAAAGTTGGGCACCGTGGAGTGTGCCTGTTACTCCAGTCCTAGAGAGTCAGAGGCAGGAAAATTACTATGGCCTCTATGACTTGTTGGTCAGGCAGTGTGTTTGACGAGGTAAACCCCAGGCTCACTGACAGACTCTGTCAAAAAAAAAAAGACATAAAAATGAGGAATAGGTGTAGACATGGCTCTGTGGTCAATAGCACAGAATGCTCTCACAGAGCACCTGGGTTTCATCCTCATGTGAGCTCAGAAACATCTGTAATTCCAGCTCCAGGACACTCTTGTTTGGCCTCAGAAGGCTCCAGGCACTCACATAGCACAATACACATATCCAGGCAAAAACACTCATCCACATAAAATAAAAATAAATATTTCAAAATTACAAAACTAAAAATATAAGATAGAGAAAGATTTAATAAGATATCTGACATTGACCCCTGGCCTTCACACACACACACACACACACACACACACACACACACACACACACACGTATACACATGTACCCCCATACAAACACGTACACACAAAATCAATACATAAGTAAAGAAAAATATTGAATTCATCTATATTAAAAAAATCATCTCCAAAATATATCTAGAAACCCCGAGGAGTAAAATTGAAATCACTTCATTCTAAGTTGTCTTTGAGTGTGTTAAGTTCAAAGCAAATCACTTCCTTTGTGCCTCTGATTTTGAGACAACTATTTACTTGTTCGGCCTTTATAGTTTTGAATACTAAAATAACAAGGTTCTCTCCGAGGCGGTCCACCTTCTCCACTTAGGATGTTTCTAACCAGTCTGAAGTCAGGCAGCAATGATGTCATGGGTAGATTATAAGTCACTTAGGAGTGAAGGCCTTGCAGAGAACTTCAATATTTTTTTCTCAGAAGAGATGAAGTTTAAATTCTTATTCACGTGGCGAGGCAAATCCAAGAACTAAACCTTTTATTAAAGAAAACCCCCAAAGAATGTAATTTCGAAAATGTGGACTGGAAATGCCAGTGCATAAAAATGCCTTCATTTTAATCACAGCCCACTGCTGAGTTAACTCATATTGCAACGAGGAGCACCAAGGCAGGCTTAAAGTTCTTTCCTCAAAAAAATTCGGGAAATCTGCCAACCACTAGCAATTGAGTAATTATTTTCCCCCACAGGACACTTTGGGCTTTTTTGGAATGTGGCTTAAGAGAATAACGAGACTCAAAGAAATCCTGATGCCAGGGTAACACGGAGCGGTCACGATGCTCTTTTTAGGGGGCATAGTGAGCTTTGTTTGTAGAAACATGTTCATGCTTTGTTTCAGGGGCATGGGCAGTTCAGAAACTCCCAGGTGACTTCTGAAGCTTTAGAAGACCTCTAACTGCTTCATTTATCCTTCGTCTCCAACCATAAACACAGTCAACATCTCTTGGGCTACCACTCTATAAGAAATATTATTCTTGATGTCAGTGGTCAGGTGTCAATTCTGTGTAAACTAGTATCGTAACTGTATTTAACAGGGCTTGCCCTTTTCTGAGAAAAAAATAATGTATTAGTCTGCAAAAAATGTAACTCCAATAAAAATTCACTATCAATTCAGACATGTCATAAAAGCCATATTAAGTAATTGATTCATGCTGTGTTTGTAATCTTGCTAGTTCTCACTAATTTCCTATCGAGCGGACTCTGGAAAGCGGGATCAGCAGTTAAGAACACTGGCTGTTTTTCCAGAGGAGCTGGGTTCCATGCCCGGCCCTCACACAATGGCACACAACCATATGTACCTCCCGCTCTTTTGATTTCTCTGAGCACTGCTCACACATGGTGCAACCACATCTAGGCAGGCGAAACAGTCATGCATATAAAAATAAGTAAATAAAAATATTTCAGAAGTTAGCATGTTCACTCTGTGACACACTGATGTTCTCAGAGCCTCAATCAGTACTTTGGTTTAGATGACACTACCTCTTAATGTTCATGCCGGGTTACTTATATCCATCCTTGGAACCACCTGGAAGAAAACTTTAATAGATTTAAGGCTTGATGTCTTTAAGACACATCCCATGGTACCCAAACTACTTTCTACGTCAGAACTGTGCCACCCCAACCATGTGATTCCTCCACCTAAAAGCTGAGTGGGAAGGGGTGTGGTCGCAAAAGAATTCTGGGAAGTTGAAGGCAAAGTGTTCCCAGAATGACACTTTCAGGCCCTCAGTATTTAATGTGACTCAGACTTGATTCCATGAAACTGGACCCTGTCTTGTTTTGGACCATTCGAGTCCATTTTTAAGCTAATTGGAATTTGAGAAATTGATAAAAGATGGAACTAGATTATCATTATTTCCTTGCCTCCAGTTGAAAGATTTACTTCTGGTACAATGTGAGGTTGCTTGTAAAAGACAGATTATAGTAGCCCCCAAATTATGTATTTTACAGAATGATCTCTCCTCTCTGTCATTTATATTATCTAATAAACAACATGCATAAATACAAGTACTAAGGTAAACTGTATCTTCAGTCTTGGAGATGGAGTTCATGTCCTCAGCTGGTATGGATGCTGAGGAATTGTGCAGTCAGATGTTTGACCCAGAACCATTAAGTATTAATGTTTCATCTGTATTCTGTGGGAGGCAGTGATGCTCATCTAAGAATAACCATTTTAATACAAAAATATATCCTTTTCTATTCGTTTATTTTTTCCTTTTAATCTTATTTTTTCAAAAATTAAAGCAGCTATAGAAAGACACACCAAATCCCAAAAGACTTCTGAAATAGTGCTCCAGATTTTTGCCAAGTTGCTTTATCTATTTTAAAACATGATTTAAAAGGAACACCAGACACTTTTTTTCCCCCTTATATACCTTGGCACACTTTTATAAGAAGATCAAGTTCCTTGACATATATACCACATCGCTGTCTCCTTGATCAAAACTAATAATACCTCTGTGATGGTGTCTAACACTGAACTGCGGTTTGTATTTTTGCTTGCCCTGCATGCTTACTTTTAGAGGGCATACTCTGATGGTTATGAGCATCAGAGGCAATGCAGCCATCAGTCAATAAGTTTGGAATAGCTTCATTGTCCTGCAAACAGTTCAAAGATCTGCTATCATCACCTTTAGTTCCCACATTCTCTCCACCTTCCGGGAGCAAATTACCTACATTCTGTTTTTAGTAATTTACTTATTTGGGACATTTTACATTTTCCATGTCTGCCAAATACTCGATTGCATCTGACCCCACTCACTCAGCACAGTCTTTTCAAGAACCCCACACAACTGCATATGTTGCCATTCCATTGCTTTTCACCACCCAGTAACTCCTCATTGCGTGTGCGTACCAGACGTTACCCATTTACCAGCTGATAGGCATCTCCGCTGCTTCCTTTTTTCCTGAATTCCTTCTAGCAAAAACCACTTTGGAAAATAAAAATTCCAGACACAGAAATGTGACGACAACATGATAAACCTTCAGTCAACATCTCTAGGTTCCCACAGTACATTCTCCTGGGACTCTCTCCTATCTGGCTTGATAAATTCACCAGCACTCTCTCAATCTCCAGGCTATCTGAAGCAAAGCCAAGTCTGTATTATTTTACCTATGAGTTCTTCATCGTGCATTTATAAATGGTAATAACATTCCAAAACTCATATCACTTTGTAGTCTCTAAAAAAATAAATAATTGGTAATGCCTAGATGTCATCGAATTTATGACTCACCGAGGTCATTACATTAAGAAAGATACTTGTTTTCATTGATCAGATTTGGTGTGTCTCTTGGATGTTAAAATCACCCAATAGACTAGAGGAAACTTATTCTTCCTTGGGAATTGCTAGGCAGGAAGACTTCCTCATCTGCAGGGCTACTACATGCCGAACCTGCAGATTACTTCTGGGTCCCAACATGTTCATACCCAGTTTTAGAGGCACATGAACCCAGCATCAGATAGGTCAGTAAGGCTGGAATTGCTGGGTCTGGAAGACACCAGCAGACTCCATGAGTCCAGTTGTTGGGTGTTGTCTGAGGTTTCTGTCATGCCCAGTTCCTGTAGTCGTTAAGTCCCAAAGAAATCACACAAAGGTCTACATTAATTATAAACTGATTGTCCCATTAACTCAGGCTTCTTATTAACTCTTATAACTTATATTAGCCCATTATTCTTGTCTGTGTTAGCCACATGGCTCGGTACCCTTTTTCAGCGGGGAGTCACATCTTCCTTCTTCTGTGTCTGGGCAAGACTACAGAGGGAGCTTTCCTCTTCCCAGAATTCTCCTCTTCTCATTGACCTGCCTCTACTTCCTGTCTGGTTGTCCCACCTATACTTCCTGCCTGTCTTCTGGACAATCAGCATGTATTTAAAACATAATTGACAGAATACAGAATTGTCCAGCACCAGATGGAATAGTGTTAGGCTGCAGGAAATTGCCTTTAGCCAGGACTCCTTCCTGTCCACCCAGGCCACAGATGACAATCAAGGCCAAGCAAGGCCTTAGTCATAGAGGTGAAGGCAGTGCCATGGCCGAGATGGTGAAGCTCATTAAGCAAACGTTCCCGGGAATTATCACCATCTTTTCCCATTGCTTTTCTTCCCTCTCTGGGGAAAAATTATACTGTTTTTCATTGAAATTGAAATGGAGGCTTTAAAATAATATTTAAGAGCTTCCAGAATTCTTTTGACACAAGATTCATGCTTTTCCAGGCTATACAAGGAAATAGCCACATTACTCTCCCATTATGACTGTAATTGTTACTATGTTTGCTGAATAGTTATGTAGTTTCTGAGGGTGTGCATTTTGTCTTGCAATTGAGGGATGAATTTAACTCCTAAACATTTGAAAAATGATGCACGTGCATGCACATGTGTGTGTGTGTGTGTGTGTGTGAGAGAGAGAGAGAGAGAGAGAGAGAGAGAGAGAGAGAGAGAGAAGGGGAGCTGAAGGATGGCGAGAGTGCAATTAGGTGCTTTCACCTGGATATGCCATGAGCATTGCACCCATGAACCCCCAGAAGTTCCGACTGCCTGCCTGGGTTCTGAAAGGAAAGGAAATGAGATAGATCAAGTGTGCAGGGGGGAATTAGGGAGGAATTAGCTGGCTGTGGTCAGCAGGAGTCAGAGTGGGGAATGAGAGAGGGTAGTGGAGTGTGATTGTGACCACAGAGCACCGCATGCAAGCACCACGAATGTGCTAATCTTGCAACAGCGATGGATCCAGTGTTATGTGAACACTGACACATGAGAGGTGTGAGCACCGCCCCTCAAATCACATGGGAGGATGTGTGTGATCTAGAATGGTGTGTCCTAAGCATGTGCCCCTGGGTAAGGTCAAGGAAACCATTGAAGTAACATCTGAACACTGGCATGTTTGTCCAAGCTGATGGTAGCTTTTGTTTTGAAGGTCAATAGCTCTCAGTTTCCCTGTGGTGTATACAATCTTCCTCCTCCAAAGCACCAGGTATCATTTTAGGGTTCTACACGGGGACGTGTGTGACATCCCTGGAGATGATGTGAGGTTTTTTATCTTCTTATATTTGATTGGAAACTATAAACGGTCAGACACAGATCAAACAAAGAATCAATGGATAAATGAAAGGATGAATAGGTAAATGGGTAAATGTGTCTTTTTCTTTACTCAATTTTTTTAAAGTTTGGTCAAATCAATTAGTAGGTACTTATTGATTGCTCTATCAAACACATCATCAATACTACGCAGGAGATTTTAAGAGGAGAGAGGACTGAATGCCCTAGAGGAGAGAGGACCGGATGTCCTATGTGGGATGCAGTACCTACAAAGGTCAGGTGTCTTTGCAGAGCATGGATAAAGAGATACTCCGGAAGCAGATCTCAGAGTCAACTCTAAATGCGCAATCCCAGGGGCTCTGGACTTGTGTTCAGAGATGACGTGCACAGTATTTAAAATCAAATGGAACAAGATGCAATGGGTATGCTGGACACAGCCTAGGCTCCTCTACCCAGTAATCTCTCAGGGAGATGAGACTCTGTGAGTGCAAAGTACTTTGCACTTAATGGACTGTTACTTAGAGACTCCCAAAATAGAGTCAAAATCTTGAGCTGGTAAGTCCTCGGGGATTGTGGTCATTTGTGCAATCTTGTAATTCGTGAATTCTGGTCTCTTCATTCATTAGGAAGAAGGAAAATTCTTTTATCCCCTAAACAAAACATGATGCCGCTAGAGGCGATGGGAGGTTGATAATATCAAGAGACCAGCATGGAACATCACAGAAGGATTGGATAGTCCACATTGGCATTGAAAACACATTGGAGCCATGTTGTTGTGCCTCTCAGCAGAATCATTGCACTCAGGGAATCACCCTCTAGATGTGGCTCCATTGCAGGAGTCCGCGGTAAGCAACTGCAGCAGGAGAAAGCTGAATAAGTGCAGGAAAGGGCTGGTGGGTCTAATTCCAACAATAGGATGCCTTTTGCCAGGTCTCCAGCCAGCATTTCGATGGAGGACTCACAGGCTGGGTGAGCCGTGGTTCTTCATGACTCTTCTGGTCAGCAAGATGGAACTGTATCTCGCTTGTAAAAGACGGTCTAAAAACTTTCTTGAGTTCCTGCCTCAATTTGCATTTTGGAAACCAGGGAAAGAAAATTCATTTAAAATAGATTATCTGATGACAAGGAGTCAGACTCATGAGAGGAATATTTAAGCTTTATAGCAATGAGAGGAGGAATAAAATAATTTCCTTACTGGAGCCTAATCTTTGTGAAATTAAGCATGTGTAATGATTACTCCAAACATGTCAAGGACCTCTGTAATAACAATGAGGTCAGAAATGGAAAAGATGAAAAAGAACATCTCATTCAAGGAAATATGTAAATATATAATTTGACACATATAACCACAAATCCTAACTTATATGCATTATGCATTTTTGCCCAACTAGATTAATACATTGCCGTTTGGACGGACACACATGATTGATAGTCAAATATCACTTCAAAATTACTCCCGGATGAAGTCAGGAGCAGATCAGTAAGACATGCAGTTTAGACTGTAAACTTCACAGATGTCCGACAGATAACTTGATGGAATGATAAAATATGCCTTCAACCATTTGAGAGAAATTCATATTTTTCATTTTCTTTTGCAACTAAATTCAGCTCAAGTTCTGTTTTCTGTTTCTATTTAGATGTGTCTGCCCAGAGAAAGTACTAGACCCAGAAATCAAATCAACTATAATGTATTGGGAAACTAATCAGTTGAATATCCTCCTTGATTTTTAACTGGTTTTGGTTTTAGGCAGAGGGACATTGGCCAGGCTTACTCCCTCTCTTAAGCCGGCTCTTCTGAGCTACTCAACGAATCAGCGAAAGTATGGTTTTAAGGGTCTTTTTGGTTCTAACACAAATAAAACTCCAAATTGTTCTGTGAATTAAATCAGCAATTCTTAGATCAATTTATTTTATGCTCCTTCAAAATGGAGACCCGCTCTTGTGAATTTTACAAGAAAAAAATTGATTCGTTCATTCCACTCCAGTTTGCCTTTGAACAATGGTCTCAGATTCTCAGCCTGTATGTGGGGGGCGTTGTCTGCCAATTTATTTTTCCAAAGAAGTTTTACTGTGATAATTTGATAAGAAACACTATTTTTCCACTATTTTTCAAAGGTATCCATTTATTCCCTTGGTTTCTATTAGGGTAGATAAGACCTTAGAATTTTATTTTTAATGGGTTTACATTTTCATTCCTTTTCTTTGACTCAAATGGAAGACTTTCTATTTTGGCTATTTTATCTCTCTGCTCTAGGAAAGTCGGTCTTTAAGTTCTCCCCAAGGCATCCCTGGCAGCATGCCACACCATTCCCAATGTAAGCATACCTTTGCCCCGCCTCCTCTGTCTATCTCAGCTCAGCTAGCTCTGGTATTTTTCTCTTACTGGAGCCTTGGAGGAGAAAGGCATTTACTTGCCACTGAGTTATCCCTTCCTGTTGGTCTTGAGCTTTGAATTTAGCTTGCAAGGAATCGAACGCAGAAACAAACCGCGAGTATTTTTCACAATGAGTTAAGAAACAGAAAGTTCTGGAGCCCATTCACCAGCTTTATCCCCGTGGTCTGGCAGAGCACATTTGAACACCCCTGACGGATTCCAGATTTGAATTTAGGAGACTTTATAAAAGAACAAATGATTCGCAATAAAGCCTGCTTGTCTTTGCCACTAGTCTCTAGGCTGCCTCCTTATCTTTTCCACAAGATGGTATAAGATTGGCTTCTTTATTTTTTTCCCCTAGTGAAAAATTCTTGTTAAATTTCTTTTCTAGCACCGTGATAAGAGAAAATACGCCATCCTCTTAGCAGTGCAAATTTCCAAAAAATGTAATTTTAAAATTTAAATGCCAAATATGGATTTTTTAAAAGATGTCATACATACAATACCATCTACATGAAAACTGGTAAGAGGAGACATGCTTAGTCATAACAGTCTCTGGGGCAGTCTCTGGGGCAGGCTTTTGGCTAGGGA
The DNA here is from genome assembly GCF_037038515.1 of Microtus pennsylvanicus. Taxonomy (NCBI): domain Eukaryota; kingdom Metazoa; phylum Chordata; class Mammalia; order Rodentia; family Cricetidae; genus Microtus; species Microtus pennsylvanicus. The sequence continues at coordinate 16,520,580 of NC_134585.1, read as the reverse complement.
AGCAGCTCAGTGGAAAATGATAAGGGGAAGACATCCATGATTATAAAACAGGCACAGATTCTAATCTCAGTGCTCACATAGCCGGTTACGAGATGTTGAGAACGGATGATCTGCTTCAGCATCGAGTTTTGTCATGGAGTAAAATGGGGACATCTGTGACAAAGAAAAACATCTGAAAAACTTCTCAGGATGAGCTTTCAATAGCTAGAGGTTATTTTTTTTTATGAATTTCCAGGGTTATTAGCATTGTGCTTGTCGTTGGACAAGGTAGAGAAAAGTTAGATGGTATGACTGGCCTCCAGAAATTATAGCCATAGCTAAAGTTTATCGTCTAGGGATGTAATTCAGTGGCCCAGCGCTTGCCTCCACGCCAGAGGTCCTGGACTCAATGCTCAGCCCTGCAATGAATAAGTAAATAAACAAATAATTTTTTAAAAACTAAAACTTACTGAGACAGAATAGACTTCATTACCCAATCTTAGTTTTGTCAGACATTTTAAAACCCACCCATTCAATAAATATTTCCCCTATGCCAAATGTTTCCTAGAAGTCCTGGGAGCATCACTGAGCTGAAGTCCATAGCTAGAGTCTGAAACCACATAGCGAGAGTACCGCTTGTGTTTATCGAGCACTTAGCATGCTGGGTGCGGGCCAAGCGCTTTGCTCACGTGACCTAGCAGCCTACTGGAGCGTCTTGTTCTGTGGCCTTGGCACAGAACTCAGCGGACCTCTCAGCAATCTTTTCAGCTTCTCGAGAAGTTCTTGGGGGTAGAGATAGTGTTTGCTTTATTTTTGCTTTTGTTGTTTGCTTATTTTATAACACGGAGTTAGTTTTGCTGTGGATGTCCGTCTCTGAATTCTTCTCTCTTACATACTATATATATTCTATCCTCTTGTCATTTATGCTAGATTCCACTTGGGCCCTTGAGTCTTCGGAGGATCGATGACACAAAAATCAAATATATAAAGGATTTGCCATTGCCGTTACAGAACTGAGGCAGGTATGTTCCTCAGCGAAGAGGCTGGCATCGTTTCACTTCATGATGCGTATCTTTGGTATAGACACAGCGTTCAGAGTCCGCTGAGGATCGCTCGTGACCATTTGTCCATCCTGTAATTGTGGCCGCCCTCTGGATGGGTTTCTTCCCCCACTTTGCACCCACTCAGTCCATCTTCCCTTACTGAGCTCTGCTAAAATTTGTTGTTTTCTTTAATATCTCAGACTATCATATGAGTTCTATCTACTAATAGTATCTTAAACTAAATCTTCTCTCTCCACACATAGCTCTGGGTTGAGAATTGCCTGTCCAGGTTGAGGCCAAAAAAAACTCCTGGCAACAATATATCAATACCTGACAGCTGTCCCAAGAAGATCTTTATCTTGAGAACTCCTGTGTGTATGTATGCATGTGTGTATGTATGTATATGTGTGTGTCTGTGTATGTATGCGTGTGTGTATGTATGTATATGTGTGTATGTGCATGTGTGTACATGTGTGTATGTGTCTGTCTGTCTATGTATGTATGTATGAGTATATGTATGTCTATGTATGTATGTGGGGGAATGTTGGGAGAGTTAGAGGGAAGAACCACACTTACCAAAAATCTCAAAGATATTTGGAAATTTTGGGGTGTACATTCCAAGTTGTGGGCTCACAAATAAGAGATTAATTAGCTAGAAAAAGAATTCACAACCTAGGAAGCTGTCAGGAGATAGAAAGAAAATGATTTTCTTCCACCCCTTTATTCTTTATAACATATCAACAGCTTGCAAATTCCCTTTTTATTACGATGCAATCAAGGTGCATTGCTTTCTCGCAAGACAATTAGTTCTTATTTGTTTGAGTGTGTACCTTATTATTCAAAAGGCAATAGAAGAATTTCTCATACCAAATGTCTCCTGATGCTAATCCATAATATTCAAGTTGGCAACAGAATATTCAGTTTTATTATATGCTAAAAGTGGCCACAGACGAGAGTTTATCTGTGGCCCTTGCAGTGATGTTGAGAACAGTAGGGTGTGTGTGTGTGTTGAGCATTCCTCATGTAGATGGCTATACATCAGCTCAAGTCTCCCAGCAACTCTCTAGAGCAAGACCCACTCCACTGTTATTAACATTTCCATTTATATCTGTGGAGAAGAAAACAAGCTTCAAGAGTGCAATGGTGTTCCCAAGACCAGATGAATAAGCAGCCCTATTGTGCCCGTGGAAGGAAGGTCAGAAACATCCCCTAGCTGTTCCTTTGTTGTTTGGGTAGGACCCAAGTGGACTAACTGAGGCTAGCCTAGTATCTATGTGATTCCAACTACTAAACTGAACATACATTCTTACTTCATAATTAATAATTTTATTGAATTGTAATAAGGTTGGTAGAGAAAAAAAAGCGCTTGTCATCACGGCTGCAGTAATCAGAGAAGTTTGAAGAAATTTTCCTAAAAAAAGATTTAATTACTTTTTATCTGTGTATATGGGTGTTTACCTGCATGTATATATGTATATCACAGGAGTGCAGTGCCCAAGGGGGCCAGAAGAGGGCATCAGAACACCAGGAACAGGAGTTACAGATGGTTGTGAGCCACAATGTGGCTGTTGACACAGATCTTGGGCCCTGTGCAAGAACAGTAAATGCTCTTAACCACTGTCACCTCTCCATTCCCAAGAGGTTTCCTAAGGGATGAATCTACAGGAGAATGTGTGAGCCTCTAATCCCAGTGCTGGGAGAGGGAGATGTGGGGTCGCCTGGGTGTTTCTGGCTGTTCAGCCTAACAGAATCAGTGAGCGAATGGCTCAACACAAGTATTATCTCAAAACTAAGGTGGAGAGTGATTAGAAAAGACACTTGAAGCTCAGGTTCCCAAGTGCATGCACACACTTACAATTATGCAGCTTTACTTACATACCACACACACACACACCATACATATCACACACACCACACATACTCACATCACACACAAGACAGACACATCATACACAACACACGTAAACACACATCACACACAAAACACAAACATCACACACATACCACATGCACACACATACCACACACACACATCACACAACCACACAGACCCCCCCCCCACTTTCAAAAAGAGAAGAAAAGAGAAAAAGAATGGCGTATAGAATATCATCTGTCCTGCTCAAGGTCAAAGAGTGAGTGTCACACTTACGATTTCCTTTGTCAGGAGAAGTTAAGTGTTCTAAGTACCTAATTTATTTTAATGTTAGGAGGTCTCTATAAATCTTCATGCATTATTTAGATAAATAATTTGCCACTACAATTGTTTTTTGGTATTTTGTTTGGCATTTTCAGTGTGTGTTTTCCATAATCTCTAATACTGAAATTCCCATCAATTCAGCCCTCCAGATTTTATTAGGTTCTGCATGCTCAGGAAATAACACCATCAAAGTAGAGTTATCTTCACACAAGCAGGACAATTATATTGATATATCATGTGCTGTATTTTAATTTCAAAATTATTGCCTCATTGTTTTCTCCTGGAGCCCAGTTTTATTTCTTTCTTCTTATCATTAAAGGTACAGTGACAGGCAATTCACCCTTTAGAAAAAAGGAAAGGGAACAGAAAAGGTTTTCTTTTTTAAAAAAAAAAATGTAGCTAGAAAAATCTCCCACAGAGCGAATTCCCACAGTGTGATGGAGGATGTAAATTTAGCCCAGTGTGAGTCAAACAATCAAGTTAGGAATTTTAATTTAATGGTTTGTTCCTTTGAATTGTTAGCTGCTCCCCTCATTGTGTAAGCGTTGTTTGAACTGGAGAAAATTAAACTAAAATGTGCTGAATTTACTCCAATCGGGTTACGCTGGCAGTTCTCATTCATAGGCAAAATGATGGGAAGAGGGAAGTAACAGAGATTGATACCTGCGCAAAGAGGTTTATGGGATGCCACTTTAATAATGAGTGTATCCTTCCTAAGTACCGTAGAATTTAAATATTTAGCTTTATGGGGCTGCGTCATCTTAACAGATCGACTAGGCTTGGGGGATTATCTTCTTTATATTTTCACACAACCTGGTACAATGCTGTGTTTGGGTAGGTGGAGGAGAAAGCTCAGTTCTACCCAGATCCAAGAGGTCTTTAGTCAATTTGGCCTCACTCACCGGGCTGTGTGCAAAGAGGCGCTCAAGGAGGAGTAAAATAAAAGGCAAGACAGGCCAGCCTAGGAACCAAGCATTTTTATGATTTCCTGAGTAGGCCAAGCAGTCTAACAGGTCTAGATGATTGTAGGCTGTGTGTTTAGAGCTATGATTCTAAGACTGGTTAACATAAAACACTCTTCTTGGAAAGTAAGAAAACATAAAAAATAAATAAAAGCCTATCAAGAGGGAAGTAAGTTGGCTATAAGCGCCTTTCTGTGTTTATCCATGAGGGAGGAAAGGTTAATACTGTGAGCTATTGGGCAGTGAAATGAGACTCTTACCTCGCAGAGACTTTGAAACAAGATGTATTACAGCCACATGCATTGGTTAGTCTTGTCTCCGAGGCAGCCTAGAGTGCCAGGAACCACACTGTCACTGCGTGAGAAGGATTCCTTCCACTTCACGGCGTCTGCTTGTGTGAGAATGCTCACAACTGTCACGACTCCGGATTCTCATTCCTCAGACTGGACTTTACTATTAGTTCGTGGCATGGGTTTCTGTCCTTTCATATATGTGGTGGCATAGTTGTTCTGAGCCCAAGTGCTGAGAACTCAGTGGCTCGGGCCATTTCTGCTACCATCCTCAAGCACCTCGACAGCAGAGTGGGTCTCCCTTGTACTTTAGCAAAGATGGCCATGTGACATAAATCTGTCCAATCAGACACAGACATACAGCTCAGATCATGTTCCCATACAACTGATGATAACCAACAGAAATGCTGGCCTAAGTAGCACATTCTTTCCTCCAGTCTTGTGCTTTCTGGTATGTGGATGGGGTGTTTCACGTAGACTGGACATTTTGGTTCACCATGAGGCAGACAGGTCATGCTGGTTCCTAGGGTAGCTACCTGTGGATGAGACAGCTTAGGGATGAACCTTTACAGCAGGACACCTGTGTTCTGAACAGACCCCTCCTGGCTAAGTGCAGGGACGGGGATGGTGGATGGATTGCCAAAGTCAGACAGGTCTACCTGTGCCTTTTAGCATTTATAAGCAATATTGTTCATGGGATGGCCAAGCATGTAAGTGTTCAACCTTTAGGCTGTGAAGAACAAAATGAGACAGAGAAATAGAAAATGTGTGTGTGCGTTTTCACATGTGCATGCAGTTGCACAGGTGTGTCAATAAAGGGTGAGTCAGGCCATTGGATGGTCCTGGGTATTATAGCAAGTTACACTCTCTTTCTTTTTATTTTTTAAAGAAATTATTTATTTTTGTTTCATGTGTGTCTTGTTTTGCCTGCACGTATGCCTGTGTGCCACCTGTGTGCCTGGCGCCCACGTTGGTCAGAAGAAGGATCAGATCTTGTAGAACTGTAGTTAAGGACCGTGGTGAGCCACCAAGTAGGTGCTGGGAACTGAACCTGGGTCCTTTTGCAATACCAAGAAATGCTCTTCACTGCTGAACAGCTTTTCCAGCCCTCGTCAAATTGCTTTAAAATGGACTTCTATTATAAGAGAGAAAATATAAAATATAAAAAGGATATGAAACAACTGTTTTAAAAATCTGATTGCAAAATCACTCTCAGCTAAGACTAACATTATTTATATGGCTTTCCACTGGGCCCAATTCCAGTCTCTCAAAAACGTCTGGATGGATACTTTTCAGTTTAACATGGAGAGTATTAACATGTTTGTTCACTGCTGGGACAGCAGTCTAGGGAAACCACTTTCCAGAACCCTCAGCAAGCAGACAGTAGATACTGACTTAGTATAGGTGTTGCAGTCTGAACGTAATTGTCCCCCATAAGCTCATGGGGAGTGGTGTTATTAGGAGGTGTGGCTTTGTTGGAGTAGAAAGTGTTCACTGTGGGGGCAGGCTTTGAGGCATCAGAAATGGAGGATTCTGCTTGAAGAGCCCTAGGAAGTGTTCACGAACTGGATCCGATATGTGTTCTATGCCTTCCTATGCATCGTTAGGACTTTTCAGACAAATGGAGACAGGGAATACACACAGGGCAGAGGGAGACCTAGGGCAAAGTTGGAAGGTTCTCAGCTTGAGAATCAGACAAGGAGATGACTGTTTTAGAAACAGTTTGGTGGGAAGCACAGAGATTCCAGAGGAGGTTTGAACTGGAGGTTTCCACACAGCTTGCCGGCGATATGAGATGCTCAGCTAAGTTTTCTGTGGGCCCACGCCACACCTGGCTGTTCTATAAGTTAAACTACTTGTTCTGAGTTGTGATTGCTTTGCTCCCATGTAGCAAATCCAATCTGCAGAGAAAGCCACAATGAAGCCATGCCAGTGGAAGGGAACTGAACATACTTTCTGTTCTTGGAAATGTGGCTTCCTCACCCACTTCCTGGTTTTTAACCTCACAGAAAGTTGCATATGAACTTGAGAATTGGAATAACCTGGAAAATTTTGTGACAACTGTTTCCTTTTTGGGCTTTTCTCGTCCTCCTAGTTTGTGATCATCTAGGAATTCCTGGGATAGAGGGTGATGAGAACTGATAACAGCTTGATTGACAGGGTTTGGAAGTGTGCCCACATGGTTATGGATGACATTCAACTGCATGGATTCACTTAGATGTCAGCCAGGCTGATTCAGATGTCACACAAGTGGGCAGGTATTGAGATGTCACTCTCTGGAGTCTGTGAATTCATTGTTAAATTATACACACAAACATCTGCTGTTAGACTATTTTGTCGTAAAGTCTTCTTTGCTCTACCTATGTGCTCCTCAACCAATTTTCAGGCTTTCTATGAACATATCTAAGTCACATGAACATCCAAATAATCCCAAGAGTCCAGAAAGAAAACTAAATTTCTGGACTTTGGGTGTCGTGCAATGAATGGTTACACCTTGGGGACACCCCTGGAGACTCAAGACACCCTTGAAAACTCAAGACCATGTAGCTAAGCTGCAGCAACATATTTCTTAAGACACTCCAAGTAATTCTAATAATACTTGAACTAAAGCTAAAGCTAAGTCATTTGCTAACTACTGAGTAGGGAGGGAACTTGCCCTTTCGTTATTCAGATACAAGGATTGGTGAGAGCCCTATGGCTCTTACATCTTAAAAGACTACTTATGTCTTTAGGGAGCCTGAGTATTTCTCTCAGTGACATGACGGTTGTTTTTCAGAAGATGGCTTCATGGAAGAACTTGTGTTTAGTAACCCCCATGACACCATCCTATTCGATATTGATGTCTAGATACAATCTCACTCAAGTTTCTACTGTCTCGTGAGCAAAACCTCTTTCCTTTAATATGATGATTAAACTGGTCACTCCACCCTCAGGAATTTCTGATAACATTCCATCAATTGAATTAGGACCCTATTTCAGCTGTAATGGCAGCAAAAGAAAATGTTTTGCTTTGTTCATTTATATGGCTTAGAAATCAGAAGCCCTACAAGCATGGTACTGGGTGGAAAGTATTCCTTCCCAACAATCCAGTGATGCCTGTTTCCTTGTCTCTTTAACTTCCAGCAGCTACCAGTGTTTCCTGACTTGTAAGTCCTTCTTCCATCTTTAAAGCCAGCACAATCACATCTCGGATCTCTTTCTACCTCTGACATTCTTTGCCTTCCTGTTAAGGGCAGTATGTTGTTCTTAAGGTCTGTAGCTTTTTATATATGTAATGTCCCCTCTGGCATTGATTGATAGCATATTCTCAGGAACCTAGGCCTAGGATGTGAACATATTCTGGGAGCCATCAGTCAGTGACCACACACTGTGACCAATTCACCTTTATTACTTCACATATGGTACAAAATACTATCTTTACCCCAGAAGAGCAGATCTGGACATAAGCACCTCCTCTGTCTGGCAGAAGTGGGACTTCAGGAGGATTGGATTAGTGGTGACATCAGCTCACAGTGGACAGCTTTAAGTTAGACATAGTGTGTCTAACCTAAAGTCTGGGGTTTGAACTGGCTTACTGTAAAATCCCTAGCTTTTTGTTTTCTATAAATCAGTGATTTTTAAAGGCTTACTTTAACAGTAAAACCTTGGGCTAAATGAAGCCCTACACATGGAACAGATACTCCTCACTTCATCATCTAGGGGTTCGAAACAGGGTCATTTCTCTTTTAATATTTCAACGAAAAGAATTCCAGGCTCCATTTTGCTATCATGAAAATACCTGTGTTTTCCTTGGCTTCTCTCCCCATAACAAACCCACAAACATTGGGACTATGCATGATATAAGCCTCATCAATGAAAAGAAATTCCAGAATAATCTCATGCGTTTACCAGGAGCCAAGAGCACAGCAGTGGTTGTTCCTATGGTTGCCCCAGGGGCTCACTGATGGAGACGCAGGCAGCACAAGCTCCTGAGGTGGGCAGGGCTTCTCCTGAACATCTGGCAGGAGACGTTTAGATTCTGAGTACAGGGAGTAAAAGGAGACTTTCCCTAAAGTGTCAGTCTAGCTACCATTACTGACTACCATGCTCCTAAGACCCTACTGTGGTGTTGTTCTTTCTTGATGTATGCTACAGCTAGTTTACCAAAGCAATGACACCCATTGTGTCTGGGGATCTGGCACATGAAAACATATCTTGCCTCAGAAATAGATCCCGGCTAGAACAGCTGTCTTATACCATCCAATCCTAGTCTATGAGATTAGAGAAAGGCCTCCTTTGGGTCCAAGGTTTACCCCATTTGATGTTGCCGAATTAGTCTTATAGGATGACTATTGAGAGGTCTGATTCTTCCCCCATGGCTACGGTGATGGTGTGGAGGAGGAAGTCCAGAGAACTAAGGTCCCACTTTTAGGATGCCATATCAAGGGTACGTTTTAGTTTACCTTACTTATGGATGCTAATCATTGGCAGGATTCTTTACTGCGAAGCTATTCTTTACTCCCTGTCCACAGTGTGCTCCATGGAAGGAACTCACTTAACACTGAGTGAATGGGGGCCACACTCTGCACTTGAGGACTGAGCATCTACACTTACATCTGGAATTCTTTTGACCAGAAAGACATGTCTTTCTACTCTTTCCTTTGCTCATCTCCTTGTGCCACTGAAGACTCTCTCATATCTTTAAGACAGCGTTAACATGCATATATGTGTGTCTGCCACTTGTATCTGAGTACCTGCAGAGGGCAGAAGAGGCGGATGCATCCCTGGGCTGGAATGGCAGGTGGTTGTGAGTCTCCCAACATAGACACTGGGAACTGAACCTGGCTCCTCTGGAAGAGCAACAAGAGCTCTCATCAGCTGAGTCATCTCTCCAGCCTCCCCCATAAATATTTTGTTCATTGTACCCAATGCTACTTTATTTTGTCTTCCGATAGTTTGTGCTCTAGTTCTTTGGAATTCTTTCAGGTGGCTGCTATGAAACTGTTACTCAGCCCCAACATTGTATTAATTAATTAAAATGGATGTTTTGGGCATCCTTTGTCATCTACACTATGGATACAATGAGCTCATCATGCTCAGATGTTTAAGCTAGCGTTTCTCTAAAGGATCCTGCTTCCTTTTGTGGAATTGACAGTGTTAAGAACCATGACTCAGAATTAGAGCCTCTCACCCTTCTCCGAGTATTGATCGCCACAGTTACATTTCTAGGTCTTCTGTTCCCACTTGCAAATAAACACTTACAACCTCTTCCCCTTAGGGTTGCTCCCAAGGCGAAAATATAATTCATTTGGCGGCTGGAGAGGTGACTCAAGAGTCCAGAGGACTCTATCAGAGGACACAAATTCAGTTCCCAGCACCCACAGGGCAGCTCAAACTGTCTGTAACTCTGGTTCCAGAGGATATAAGAAGATATCCTCTTCTGGCCTCTGCAGTCACCAGGTACACTTGCGGTAGATATATTCAGACATGCAGGCAGATGCTCAGACACTAAGATAAAAATAAAACAAATATGTAAAAAACATAATTTATGACTTTAAATTATATTAATAATGTGTTTTAATAGGATACATCATAATTAATTATAATATAATTAACTCTATAATTGTTTTTAAGCTGCAGTCTGCATTTAAATTTCTTGCAGTGCACCCATACACAAATAAAGCATTAGAAATGGCAATTATTTTTATTACAAAATTATCTCACTAAATTTTATTACAAATTCCATAATTACTCATACTCCATGGAATCCTATACCCCACATGATGAATATTCTATTTATATAAGGATTGAGTTGACTAATAAATAAAAATTACCATAATTGACATGGACATAATACTCAGGCACTAGCATGCTCTGAATTTTTTTATATAAATACATGTGTGTGCATTCTCTTGATGATGAATATATGTATTATAATATACATCCATGAACCTATTTGCACACATGTATCTGCATATACCTATGCATATGCAGGGGACGTAGTCACAAAAGTAGGCAGAATGTGGCTCTAACTGGGACAACTATAGTATCAAGGTGACAGATGATCAACATTCCCCTAACTGGTGCTCTGAGATTTTGACCTCTCCGTCCATTGTGAACGCAGTTGCTTTTTCAATCGAAGGTCTGCAGACTTCCTCTGAGTCACAAACCCCTTTAAAGAAGCATCTAAGGGACAGAGGGATAGAAAGCTCAATTGGAAAAATATCTTACTCCACGAGAATGAGGACCCCAGTTCTAGTCCAAGCACTCAAGGGGGAAAAAAAAACAGTCCGGTGGTGGTGTGGGCATCTAAGCACATCCCTGGAAGGATGGGCTGTGGAGATCCCTGACACTCCTGGGCTTTCTGAAGTGCTGTCCTGTGGGTCCTGTTGGAAAGGAAGCCCCGTGCCTACAACTGGGTCTCTCAAGCCTCCTTTTTCTGTGTAACTCGTTTTTTTGTTTTGTTTTTTTCTGGAGTTATTTAACATACAAATCAAAAGAGCTTGATCCAGCAATTCAGTTCCTCCCCAGTCAGACTGTGGACATTTTATTTCAAGCTGTTCCTTTTGTGTGAGATCATGAAGTACGTTTGGGGGTTCCCTTTTAGTTTCTATGATGTTTTTTCAGAGGTAATTTGGTTTCTCTAATTCATATCTCTTTCAATATTGGTGGAGTTGCTTTCCCTGTACACCAATGGTGCCTATTTAAAATGAGTTCAGAGGGTCCCGGGGTTTACTGAGCTGAAGTGGAGGCTGTAGAAACCCATATCCATGTGGAGCTGGAAGGGTTAACAGAGCTAAGACTACATTTTTCTGAAGCTCCGCTTAAGACTGATTATTTCAAGGTGGCGTTCATAATTACTTCCAAATGGTTTAATGAGGCTGTTTTTCATTTTTTTCAAGACTTCTTTAAATTTTTCCGTCTTCCCATGTTGGTTTTCCAGCCACTCTTCTTTCTGCGGCTATTGCCAGTCCTAGCCACGTAAACGTCCACAGTTTTGTCAAGAAGTCTCCCTCCACCTCCGGGTCCATTCTCCCTGTCTTCTGGGAGCTCGTCATCTGAGGAGAGTCTGCCTGGGGTGTGATTTCTAGTGAGCTTTCTTGCAACCCAAGACCCAGACCAGGAATATTTTTTTCAAATTGATCATTATTTTAAAAAATAATTTATTTACTGAGAATTTTATATGTGAGTGCTCTATTTACATCATTTCTCCCCTCCCCAGTTTTTCCACAGCTCCTACGGTATTCCTTCTTTCCAATTTATGGTCTTTTATTTGCTAACTAAAACTGTTTCACACACGCAAACATACGCATATACACTTACAAATGCAACCTGCTGAGACCCTTTTGTGTTGCTCCTATGTGCATGTGTTATTACTTGGGATTACTTGGGACTGGATAAACTATGGGGGTGGAGAGGCTCCTCCCTGGGGAAGGCTGATTCTTCCTCTTTGAGTATGATTAATTGCTCTTCATCTAGGGGTGGGGCCCTTATGAAACGTTCCCCATCCACACAGGCATGTCGCCTGGCTTTGTCATCAGGTAGGCCTTATTTAGGCAACCATATAGTTGACATATCATGGGTGAACCATCCTAAGCATATATAATTTATGTCTATATTATTTTAAGATACTGACTGGTTAACTCCTTTTTTTTTTGCTATGTATTTGCTACATGTGGTTCTGGGCTTGATAAGAGCATTTTCATGCAATGATATCATGCATTTTGAGCAATTTTTCCCCATACCATCTACCCTCCATGTTCCCCCCTTCTGTTTGCCCCCTCACCTCCCTGTCTCTCTTTATGTCTACTTTCATGCTGTGTATGTAGATATGATTGTATGTGTCTTTATAAAATTTGGGATCTACAAATGAAAGCTTGTGATATTGTTTTTTTTGGGGGGGGGCTGGTGTATTTTGTTTAACATGGCAATTTCTAGTTGCGTCTATTTCCCTGAAAATGACATTTTTTTCAATTTCAATCAGTCCGCCGTAGTTGTAATTCTTTCCCGTTTTAATACCATTGTTGAAAGATCCATTTGAAACTAAAGCCAGGGTAGTTCAGAATTTTATCTCATTTTCTAAAATTATGAGGTTTATGAATTATGAATTTTATGAATATAAAATTATGAGGTTTCTAAAATTCATTAGGTTTATGAATCTCTTTGGTCACTCCTGCAGTCCTTTGGTTTAAGCCTTTACCTTAGATGTATGCCCTCCCCTTCTGGTCTCCCCTACCCAGCGAAGGTCATCTTCCCTACTGTATCAGGTACCCGCAGTCAATTAAGCTGCTTAAGGAAGGCAGGGCTGTTGACACTTGTCACATGCCACAACTTTTGAGCCATCCTGAGTAAAAATATGTTACTAGGCAGTACAAGCTGATGTCAGAGATTAGAGTCAGAATGTGGCTGCCACCCCTTCAGACAGAGGTCCAGTTAGGCCATAATAAACAGTCTCGGGATTTATGGCTTCCTAAGAGGGATGCCAGCTCCCCAGACTGCAGCTGGGAGTGACATTGGTATGCCAGACACTCTCCTTGCAAACACCATGACACAGAAGCACTCGTTGCATGTAGTGTTATACTGTGCCACAAAACATGTGTTCTATTTTCCAAATGGTAATCATAATAAATGAACTCAATTTCCCTTTTTTCTTTGACTCCCCTTCAATCCAGTAGCTTATTCCCAATTTAGTTAAAAAAAATCCTTAGAACTATAATAGACTGTATAATGTATACAAATATGGAGACATTTTGAATTGTTCTTTGAAATTAAAGAGAATGCATCGTGTGTGTTGTGTGCGCGCGTGCAAAAACGACGTACATTTAGGGTAGGTGTCAAGCTCTCTCAATGAAGCCCATAAAGCGTGAGAGCATTTGCATAGCGCCCCCTCTGTGCATATTTGGGTATTGAAGCTTATTGCTTGTTTCCCTAGACTGTATAAATCATACTGGAATGTTCTACCACTCAGTGGGGGGAAGACAAATGAGGTGACTTGTTTCCAAAAGCCTTTCTTAAATTTGGATCCTTGTATAATGTTAATATTAGTTTTCAAGACCAAACTACTATTTTTCATTGTTGTGAAAACACTATAATAGTTAAGAAGAAACTGTGTTTTTCTTAGGAACCCCAAGGATGAGCAAATCCCATGAGAAAATTTTGTCCCCTACAAGCTGCAGATGCTTTCTCTACACACATCTAAACAAGTATTTTGAAATGTCTGTTTGTAACTGATATTTTCTCCTTCTAGCCGGCTGTCTGGCACCCTGCGGGCAGAGGAGCATGGCTGACTGTGTAGCTAAAATTCTGTATTAGATGCATTCATCAAGGGGAGATGATAGAGAAAGAAGATGTGAAAAATAACCTTAGAAAACAAAAGCCACAGTATTCAGGTCTTCGTGGCAGGTTCATGGGCAGTAGTTCTTTCTTGTGTCTGCACTGGCCTAGGGAGGGGATTGGTTTGCGTCTCATTCTCTTCTGCATAAGTTATTCCATAGTTCAACAATAACTTACTTGCACCTGTAGCAAACAGATTAACTGGAGTCAAATTTAGTAATGGAGAATGGACATCATCCAGGAAGATAAAGTGGGGTTTGTGATGAGAAAGAGGTCTTCATGTATAGAGAAATCAAACTCAGAGTGACTGTGATCTTAATCTGAAGAAAATAAAACACTGAACCTTTTGTTCGTGATGCGAGCTTTCTCTTGGGCTGAACAATGGCACCCAGTTCTACCCCCACCGCATACCATTCTTAACTCACAAAAATTCTGATTTTCAAAGTCAAAATCCTCCATGCTTTGCTTACCCTAAAGGGCCATAGAAGGGTTATACATTTTAGGTGGAGGGGAGTTCATTCTCTCCTGCTTTCATGCAGACAGTAATAACTGAAAGCAATTCTGGTCAATGGGCTCAGCAGCAGTGACCCAGGCCATCCCTGCGAGGGGATGGGAAGAACCAGTTCACTTCACCTGCATCCTCACTTCTAGCTGACCTTCCCCAGACTGCTTCTCCCTTGTCTTCCCTGACTGGCACTCTCGTGGTAAGTCCAGGTAACATCTGTCCCACAATTCTGCAGGGCTTCTCTCTTGCTTCCGTCAGGGCTGACTGGTGCCGACCTCTGATGGAGCCGAGCCCTCGAGTACAGATCATATTCTATCTCAGTCTCTTTCCCTTGATCTATGTTAGTTCCCATCTTTCTGGATGAACTGTAAGGCTATACTTGGTCCCTTGATAACAACTCCTCAATTTGGGGCATGCAGCATTAAACCAACACGTCACATCTCCACTAGAGGGTATGATGGGCTTGGGTAACCAGGACAAGTTTCTTCTTATTGAGAAGCAGCATTATAAGTGGTGACTAGAATTTTCTAGAAAGACATCATAGCTTATCAGCTGTCCACTGGTGGACATTTCCCAAATGTCAGCTGTCGGATCGTCTACGCAAATCATTCGGATAGTACAGTTTCAGTATCGTGTCTGGCACCTCTGCCTTCTCCTCTTGCCTTGGGACACCAAAGCTAAATTAAGGCAGTATCTTATAAATTGGTATGCCGTGTGGTAATGCGCCTTTAAAAATGTGATCCATCACCTAGAAGGCCGTTCTATTCTGCAAGGCATTCTAGTCTCAATGTGCTAAACCACATTTCTGGGGTAAACTAGATATGTCTTATGGAGGTTGGTCATTGGGCATTTTAGAGTTGAATAGGATTTTATTTTGTGTGTAGAAGAAAAGAGACAAGGAGCAGAATCAGATCTTGGTCTTGTTGGCACTGCTACTTTGTTTCAGATCAGTTTAAGGGAAACCATCAAGTTTCTGAGCTTTCATCCAGTCATTGTACACTGGAGCATTTACGCAGATATGGTGGTTTCCCCACAGGAAGCCAACTAGAGGAATCATGCCTCAGGCTAAGCCTAGATGATTTTGGAGAGGGGGGAGCTACTCGTACTTTTAAAGAGTCATTGTTATTTTTCAATGATGTGTTTTTGTGGTTGTATGTAGGTCTGGCCATGTGAGTTCATTCCCTTGGAGGCCAGGAGAGGGCACTGGACCCCCTGGAGCAGGAGTTAGAGCTGAGTGAAAGATATGAGTGCTAGGAACTGAATCTAGATCTTAGCAGGAACAGTGTGTATTTATTCCTAAGCCCTGAGCCTTCTCTGTAGCCCGAAAGAGAAGTTTCTTACTGCTCACCCAATGGGAGAAAACTGCATCCTGAACACTTCTGGCCCTGCTTGCCTTGGTCCCATTTCCATGCCTGCCCCCACATCAAGACAGTCCTCAAGGTGACATCTGAAATCAGGCTTGAACATGAACATCACAGTCAATAGCTTCAGGTTTACTGATCCTCAGTGTACTTTTAGCAGACACTGTGGCCTAAATACTATGATTGTCCTTTCCCCAAAGCTCAGTGGGGATTTAAAAATACTCTCACCTGAAGTGCTGACTTGAACTAGAATCCAACATGTCTTTCTTCTCCTGCCCTCTCTCTCCCCTTTCCTCTTTCCTTAGCCCACTCTCTTTCTCCATCCCTTCTTATTGTTACTTCTCTGTCTCCCCTCCTTCATGCCGATCTTTCACTTGAAGTAGGTTCAGCATTATTTTCACCAAGACTGCTCTGGCTCGAACATTTGAAGAAATTAAAACAATATTTCTGGCTAGTGTTCTGTCTAAATACAGTGCCCTTTGTAAAATGACACACACTTATTTTCCAAAGACAAACATTCCATATTAAATGTTTATTAAATTATCTCCAAGCTTTAAATCTTAATTAATGTGTATTAAGTTGAAACAGTACAAAAGAAAACCAAAAGAATTTGGTTATGAGGCATGCTCTGAATTTGAGAAGGAGACTGGGAACCAGCTATTGTTTGTGTTGAAGGCCATTGTGTTGTACTACTGTATTCTGTGAGTGAATTTAGCACATCAGTGAGCTAGATACGTGAATTCCTCGAAAGCTGTGGATCTGAAATCTGCTCATTGTACATAAAAGCATCCCCTGGTGGTGTTTTTTGCTTAGGGACTCAAATCTGTGTTTCAAGATTTTCTTGGTTTCCCACAGGGAGTGGTAACATGTAAGCAGAAAGAGACACTTTAAAATGAAAAGGAAGAAAAATGCAGTCTACTGTGGTTACACCTCTCTTATACTTCTGGGGAATCATGTTCAAGATTAACCCTGGTAGGGGAGATAATGACTGTATGTGTGTGCATGCATGTGTGTCTGTGTGTCTGTATTTGTATATGTATATACGTGTATATATGGATGTGTATTTGGGCTATGTATATATATGCCTGTATGTGTGTGCACGTATGTATATTTGTATGTGTGTGCTTGCATGTGTGTAGGTATGAATAAATGCATGTGTCTGTATGTTTGTTTGTATGTATATATTCATGTATGTGGGTATGGCATGTGGAAATGTGTGTATGTGACAATCTTACCAAAAGCAATCTATAGATTCAACGCAATGCCCATCAAAATCCCAGAAAAATGCTTCACAGACCTCTAAAGAATGGTATTCAACTTCATATGGAAAAGCAAAAATCCCAGGATAGCCCAAACAATCCTGTACGATAAAGGAACTTCTGGAGGTATCACAATCCCTGACTTTAAATTCTACTACAAATAAAATATCACTACAATACATACTTGTCTTGTTTTCATGGTGGTTTGAATGAGAGGGAAGTCCCTCATAATCTCTGGTATTTGAATACTTGGGGGAGGCTTTGGCAGTACGGCCTCACTGGAGAAAGTATGTCAACTGAGTGCAGACTTTGAGTGTTCAAAGCCTCCTGCCACCCCTACATCTCTTTCCCAGCATCCTCTTGGAGATTCATGTTGTCAGTTCTCAGCTGATGCTCCAGCTCCATGCCTGCCTGTTGCCATGGCTTCCTTTCCACCACCATGATGAAGTTTAATCACCTACAGCCATAAGCCTAAATAAACCCTGCTTTATAAGTTGCCTTGGTCATGATGTTTTATTAGAGGAGTAGAAAAGTAACTAGTAAGATCTTCAACCTTATTTTTTTTCTTACTTTCAGAGTGTTGGGGACTTATGCAGATGTCAGAAACACATTTGCATATGATACATACATGTCAGAAACAGAACTATCACCTCCATGTATATATATATTTTCTAAACACATATGTGGATTTCCTCTTTGTCAGCTCTATTCCACGAATTATTACAGGTGTTAGTTTCTATTTGCAATTCTGTATTATTTATGAGTTTATTTCAAGGACTCATTTAGGAGTCCATCCTGTGGGTTGAACTCAATAAGTTGCTTTATAAAATTTGGTTTTTCTGCAATACATCTTAATATTGTCTGTTATCATATTGTGATCACCACCAATAGCAGAGGTAATATTGATTTTTTTTTAAAAAGACACTGTATGTAAGTTTTCAGAGAATTCTATTCTCAGAGAATAGAATTCTTGCTCATGGGTCCAACAATAGATTCTTTTGAATAACTGATAATTCAAGCAATGACCTGCATTATTCTATCAAAGAATTCACATGACTATCAAGAGTCTCTTTGCCATTACTTACCTTCATCTGTTAAATTTCTGAAAGAGGTGTGTTTAAAAGAGAGAAAACCTTCAGTTCTCTCAGTTTTTACTTTTTATGATTCCAGTCCCACCTGTGAGAAGGATATTTACTAAGGTTATTTTATTAAAGAAATCAACACATCACTAAATTATCCTGTATTATGCTAATTTTTGCCTTCAGCTTTAATTTGACAAGTTAAAATTTCATCATGACTTCAAATTCATACATCTGTGTGTACCTTTTCGATTCTTTAAATTTTGATTCTTTTTTCAGCCTTCTATTTTAAATGCATCTGTTATAGGAATTATATTATCATTTTGCCCCAATCTCTGTGACTTCAAATTGATGATTTTGATCAAATTACTATAATTATGGTTATATTAAGATGTGTTTCGGCTTAATTATTAAACAATTTCCATTTGTTCTCATCTCATTGTTATTTTCTGCTCCCCTGCATAATTTGCGAGTTAGATTTTATGGTCTTTTCTTGAAACTTTTTATTTGCATAGATTCATTGTCCGAAATAATGGGTTTCTTTATGGCATTTTCACACACTAATCATGCCCTTTGACACCCTTCCCTCCTTTACCCTTTGCTGCCCCCGCCCCTCCTGCTGGGCATCTTATTTCTCTCATACTATTTTCAGTGGATGAATTGGAATAAATTGCCTTTTATTGGCTTACGATTTAAAGTACGCATTGTGCCTATTTGGTTATGTGTGTATTAAACCTAAGAACCACTTCTCTAGGGATGTTGGAGCAGTATTTTCATCCTTTCATTTTATATGACATTAGAAATGTAGAAAACAAGGTAATGCAATTAACGCGCTGCCCTTTCTTTTTTTTCCCGTTTATTTATTTATTAAAGATTTCTGTCTCTTCCTTGCCACCTCCTCCCATTTCCCTCCCCCTCCTCCAATCAAGTTCCCCTCCCTTGTCAGCCCATAGAGCTATCAGGGTTCCCTGCCCAGGGGGAAGTCCAAGGACCACCCACCTCCATCCAGGTCTAGTAAGGTGAACATCCAAACTGCCTAGGCTCCCACAGAGCCAGTACGTGCAGTAGGATCAAAAACCCACTGCCATTGTTCTTGAGTTCTCAGTAGTCCTCATTGTCCGCTATGTTCAGCGAGTCCGGTTTTATCCCAGGTTTTTCCAGACCCAGGCCAGCTGGTCTTGGTGAGTTCCGGATAGAACATCCCCATTGTCTCAGTGTGTGGGTGCACCCCTCGCTGTCCTGAGTTCCATGCTCGTACTCTTTCTCCTTCTGCTCCTGATTTGGACCTTGAGATTTCTGTCCGGTGCTCCAAACTGGGTCTCTGTCTCTGTCTCCTTTCATAGCCTGATGAAGGTTAATATTTAGGAGGATGCCTATATGTTTTTCTTTGGGTTCTCCTTATTTAGCTTCTCTAGGATCACTAATTATAGGCTCAATGTCCTTTGTTTATGGCCCTTTCTAACTTAGCTGTCAGTAACACATTGCCATTTTAAGTTAGGCATCCCTAATCTAAAAATCTAAAATCAAAAATGCTTCCCAAATCCTAAACTTTTTTCTTTGAGCATTAATGTGACATTACAATGGGAATTGCCATGACTTGATTTTGAGTTCCTGATTACAACTAAAGCATTGCACATAATGAACTTTAAGCTTTGTGGGTAAGATAGGCAAGCAGCAAAATTGAATTTCAGGCTTAGGCAAGGGTTCAATTCCCCAGAAATCTCATTACTTACATGCAAATATCTAAATATTTGAAAAAATTACTGAAACAATTGTCATTATAAACTTTTCAGATAAAAGAATTTCAACCTGTTTATTCATGTCTGGCTTCTACAGTGTCTAGCACCTCACCACATCCAATGTTATTTAGAAACAAATCTAAGAGCTTTTATAACTTCATAAACATTTGAGATGACATCTCTAAATGTTGACTCTGAGGATATACTCATAATATGTTTTTAAAAAAGCTGAAGATATCAAATGTTCATTTTATGTGTTCTGGTAAGCAGTGTTCCAGCCTTCCTAATTCTCTACAAACTTTCCTTGACAATATGTCAGCTTGAATCAAAATTAAGTGCATGCATTTGAGTGGTTTTGAGTCTTTTTTATTTTAGATATGTTCCTCTGAATTACAACATGTCCTGCCTGATTGAGACATTAAAGGGTCCAATTGTAACCATTTCAGTCATTAATCTAGTTGTAAAAACAAAATAAATTAAACTGCACTAAAGACCATAAGACTGGTCCCTTTTCTTCCTCATCTTTCTCCTGTTATTACATTTAGGTTTAGTACAAACTGTGTCATTTATAGCCTTGAATTCCTTTCAATGTGTTATTTTTATTTGTGTGTATGGGTGTATGTGCATGTGTGTATGTATGTGCTATGCAGATGTGAGTGCAGCTGCTCTTCCTCTGGAACAATGATTAAAAGTGATATGAGATGCTCATTGTGGGTGTTGGGAAAGATGCTGAGGTCTTCTGCAAGAGCAAAAAGAAGCATTTCAGTTCATTCTTCTCGTATGTTCTCTGCATATTTTCTGATACTTCTACTTTATTTGATTGATGGATGTAGAGCCTGCACTGGCCTAAGGTATAGACTTTGCTTTTAAAGAATTTTAAAAGTGATGTTCTGTGGTTTAAGCTAAGGTGTAAATGGTACCCAGTTGTCTCCATTTGGGCATTGATTTTAGTCAAAAGTCTGAAATGAATTCTTAGCTACCTTATAAAACCATTGGTATTATTTTGTACTACTTGAAATTTTTAAAGTTAATTCATTCATCTGTCCATTCATTCATCAATTTGACATCATAAACAAATGATTGTATACATTTGATACATCTCAATTAATATCTTTCATACTCTTATCAATGCTTTACTCATCTCAATCTCAGATAAAGTTGGCTATTCAGCCCCTCTGGCCTAAATTTTATAGTCTTTTTGTAACTACTCTCTTTCATATATATTAATCTCTGGGTCTTAGGGCTTCTATTGCTGTGAAGAGACACCAAGACCACAACTCTTATAATAAAGGAAAGAATTTAATTGGGGCTGGCTTACAGTTCAGAGGTTTAGTGCATTGTCATCGGGACAGGAAGCACGATGGCATGCAGGCAGACATGGTGCTGGAGTGGTAGCCGATAGTTCTACATCTAGGTTCACAGGTATCAGGAAGAGAAAGTGACAGAAGAGCCTGATTTGGGCTTCTGAAAACCTCAAGCCCACCCCAGTGACACACTTCCTCCTGCAAGGCCACACCTCCTAAAATTGCCACTCCCTAGGGGTTTATGGGGGCCATTTTCATTCAAATCCACACTCAGTCATATCTATTTTACACTCTACTTCTCTGAATCACCGCCCACTCCTATGAGAAGCTGGTCCTTTCTGGGCCACATGTTTTTCAAGCCCACAAGCTTGAGTGTTGGGGAGATTCACTGATATAATTACTCTTTAATTCAGTTAGTTCGAGAACACAGGAAAATGTCACACGGTTTAGGAGACCATGAGACTAGCAGAGGCATTGCCAATTTGGACAGAGAAAGCAAAAAAAAAATCAAAGAAAAGTTGAAACCTTGCTCCAAATTGCAAAGACAAGAAGCAGTATAATAAAATAACATGGCCCCCAAAACCTAGCAAGAAGGGGGGACTCTGAGGCAGACCTGGGAGCCCCAGAGGATGATGCTTGTCTAGCACTGTGTTTCCAAGACATTGTGGAATAATCATCACCCTATTTTTTTTTTGCCTTTTATTTTCTACATTTTTAAAAATGACAGTATCTGTAACTATCACCTGATACCTGTGCCGCCATTATATTTAGGGAAATGAACAGTCATGTCTTAAATTTCCCAAGTTCACAGATAGACAGGTCCTTTCCACAGGGTGGCTCATGACTAGATGCAAAAGACACACAGCTGTTGTATTTTGACTTTGAGCGAACGAGACTCATAGTCTGGAGGGTCACGATGGGTTGAGACGACGTGAGTTTGGGACGGGGTGAGTGCATTAACAGTAGTGAATTACTGGAGTCGACTGCAGTTTGGACATAAAGGGTCCCTCTAAAAGGCATGCACACACATATATGCACACACACATGTATATATGTATATGCGCGTATGTATGTATGTGTGTATGTATGTATATGTCAGAACTTGGGTCCCAGATGGTGGCATTCTTGAAAGGCGGTTGCATCAAATAGGTGCTCACTTCATCAATAATATAAGTCCCTGAGGGTGCTGCAGCAGACTGTGTCTAAAAGTGGTGTACTTGTTTGGTGGTGTAGGGTAATAGGCAGTGTAAAATCACTCTGACCCTGGCCTGTCCCCAAATCAGGCACTTGGAAACCCCCATCCCTATGACTCAGGATTAATGACCAAGCAGTACTTCTGGGTGAGCTGTATGTTTCCACTGGCTCACTGCAGAGACCCTATAAAAAAAAAGCCCACTCCTCCACCCAGGCTGCTACTGTCCCTGTTCTTACTCAAGGCAGCCACCGTTTGTGTTTCTCCCCAATAAACCTCTTCTGTGAGGTTTATTGCATGGTGGGACTTTGTGATATTCCTTGGCTCTTGATTGCCAACATCTCCTTATGTCAGAAAACTCTTTGAGGGGGTTCCTGTTGGTCCCTACTTATCATTTCTTTCTCCTTTCTATCTGACAAAATATAACCGGCCTTAACCCTATGCTCCCTACACAGGAATATTTTCCTCACTTCACGCCCAAAGCAGTGGAATCAGACAAACTTGGGTTGAAAATATGATCCAAGACAAACCTCTCCTTTTAAGATCTTCTTTATGTCAGGTATTTTGTTACAGGGACAGAATGCAGACTGGCATCGGACCTAAAGGGTAGGCTCCAATGGTTAAATGATGTTCCCTCAAACATGTCCATGTGGTAATATGATAGATTTGGCAGGTATGGCTGAGTGGAAAGTGCTGAAATTGACGTGCACTGTACGGCCAGGTTATAATCAAGAGGACCTTTATAATAGGGGAATCACAAACGTGTCACGGAGCTGAAAGGTTGGAGGAAAGTCCTTTGTGCTGGTCCCAGAGACAGAAGGACCAGTAAGAGATTCTTTTCTTGCCCAGAAGCAGTCAGTCCTGCCAACGCTGTGCATCTGATCTTCAGATGCAGAGATTGGATTTGTACCATTTAAACATGCAGCCTTTCTAAAGGAGAGCAACAAGATCCCATGCATGGTTGATGCTGGTCATTGTCTCTAGGACATTTCTCTGGTTAGAAAACAAGTTTATATATGCTGTATATATATTCCAGATATGGATGTGTTTGTGCGAGTGCTGTGTATGTTTAAAACCACAGAATGTATTTGTGTCATTATTTCTAGGTCAAGCTCAGAATTACCGATGATTATTTATTTCATTATGTCTACATTTGTCTCTATTTTTCCTAACCTAACATCTCGGTCCTTAGTGACACAGTACTTTTATTTATTTTATCAGAGGCTAGGAACAAACCAGCACCAGAATGATAATAACCCAATGACCACCAAACATCTCATCATAAAAAGCATTTATGTTTTTGATTCTACAACACAGAGTGTAAAATCAAATTATTATGTCTTAAATTCATTTGGAATATATTTTATCTCTGATTATACATCAAATGGAAGAGGAATTAGCTTTGCATGTTTTACTTGTAGATTTTTAATGATTGCTTTTCAATTGAACTTTATTTAATAACCATGTAAAATATTTTTATGGTTCAAATATTAAGCCTATAAATTTAAGAAGTTTGGCTTCTATGCTTGTCTTGTCCAATCTTCTCATCATCCTTTGTAAGGGCAAGTATTTAAAAACCACTGGACAAATGATATTGATTTATTTTTTGAATTACCCAGAGATTTCATTATGTATTAGCAATGTGAATACAAACCCAAGACCCTGCAAACTTTGAAGCATTTTCAAAGTATATGGAAAAGACATGTAGGAAGCACCTGAGTCTCATCATCAATCTCATGATTGTCAATGGATGTTGCTGCTTTTTGTTAACTCTCTGCAGCTGTGACTTAGCTTTCTTTGTCTTGTGTATCTTGAAACAACAACTTGAAGAATTATATATACTCATCTATTCTTTAATAATTATCTTGCCGAGATAAGGAGTCTCAAAACAAAATCATCAACCACTTATCCATAGCCTCAAATACAGACTACAAGCTTGAGGACCATGACTTCTCTCTTTTTTTTTGAGCTGGAATCCAAACCAAGTGAGTGAGCTTACAGCAAAATTTTCGCTCAAAACATTTTATTTTTAACCTACAGTCTCTGTTTCATAGCCATGTGCTGCTTTATCTGGCCTTGCTGATTAAGCTGTTTGTCTGTTCTACAGATGTTTACATGACTTACATTTTTGAGATTCTCTGCCTTGGATGCTATTAAAGGCATTTCCTAGTGTATTGCCTCTAAAGTGTTATTTGGATTAAGACTTATTCAAAAGTAATGTTTTGCTTCTCAGCCATGAGATGCACTGCTTGTTTCTTTCCCCATCCCTTTTCAAGAATCGATTCCTAGATCCACGAACACAGAAGAGGCTTTCAGAATACTGCTTTGTTTCCACCAAATTTTGCTTTTGTTCTAACTGAAATGACTCCATAAAGCTAAGCTCATTATCTACGACTTGTTTATATGACACAATTCACATGGAAAGAGAGGATTGAGGCTTGATTAATATGAAGCTTTTTAGAATTTTTCAAACTAACAGGTGGTTCCTTAGCATACTCAAACCAGACGTTATCTTTCCTTCTTTCTTCTCTTCTCTTTAAAACCCCACTCGAATGTCTGCATTTGCATGTATTTGATGACTCTCCAGCCACTGGAATTAGTCCCATTGTTACTGTTCAGATTTTTCCATCGGTAGACATGTCAATTTGGCTCCTAAATCATTTTGACACAATTATAGTAAATTTTGACAACTTCTTTCCTCTTGATATTATATTTCACACTCATCTTGTGCATTTCTTGTCCTAAATTTGAATCAGTCATTTCTCCAGGGACCCATGATTCTTTTTAGAGTAAAATGCAATTATATCCAGGCCATAATTTGGGTACCAGGGGTGCAAATTATTAGATACTAGGTTGATGGTAATTTCTAGATGTTCTTAGGATATAAAATTAAAACTGTGAAATCAATTTTTATTATTTGTATTTAAGATGGTGGTGATATTATTTCTTAATTAAACCTCTTTATAAAAGCAAAAACAAGTATTTATGTCAGTTCTCTCTTAATGCGAGTCCTTGCAAAAACCAAGGACGTTGGGCTTGGTAGAATTATCTTTTCATTTTCTGGATTCCCCATTACAAAACGCAAACAAATATCAAAGTGATGCCCGTGACCACCAGCAGTGTGCTTAAGTGGCTCAGGGTTCTCCTGTTCTTTTCCCATCATCATTCCATTGGTCTATGCAGTCAGATTACATTTTGAAGTCTCATACAATAGTATCTTTTACATTCGGCAATCCTGCTAAGCTGGATTCACATATTCTTCCATTTATTCAATTTAGTTAAAAACCAACCAGTAGATTTATTTTTAAATACAATCTCAGATATACAGAAAACTTTAATATATAGTTGTGTTCCATATGCCTAATTCTCCACACTCCTCCCACATCCCCAGTCTGTTCTATCATTGACACTTTGTACTAGTGAGATGTGTTAGTGTATATATAGTGTTAAAAGCAACGAACCAGGGTCTGGGAAGATGGCTCCATTGATAAAGTGTCTGTGCAAGCCTAGAAACCCAAGTTTAATCCCTATAATCCATGTAAAGGTGCAAAATGAGATTCTACCCGCCATCTATGTATGGTCTTTACACATAAATGCACATGTGCATGTGTGTCCATACACATGCAGATGCCCACACAAAGCAGTACATAACCCATAATATAACACAAACTGATAACAAGCAAATATTGATATTGCTTTTAACTTTATTATATCGTTCATTGATACTCATTCCTTGTGGTGGGTATTTTGTGAGTTTGGACAAACATGCAATTATATGTTGTCTTAGTTACATTCATACTTCTGGGAAGAGACACCAGGACTGAGGCAACCAATAAAAGAAAGACAATGAGGAGTTGCTTAAGGTTTCGGAGAATTCACAAGCATCATGGCAGGAAGCATAGTGGCAGTCAGGCAGGTATGGCAGTGGAGCAGTACCTGAGAACTTGCATTTGATTCTCAGTCAGTAGAGAGACTGGGCCCATACCCAGAGACACATCTCCCCCATCAAGGCACACCCCTTTATCCTTGCCAAACAGTTCCACCATCTGGGAGCCAAACATTCAAATATATGAGCCTGGGAGGTCTACTTCCATTCAAACTACTACACATATACTCAACATGACAGCAATAAAATACTATAGCCGTATTCCTACATCTCTATAATCAATACTTAAAGATTCCTGGACTTCCTGTGTACATCATTTCTGACTCTCTCCACAAAAACATAACAACTAATGCTTTATTTTTTTTAATTCAGTTCATAGTTTTGCCTTTTACAAAATGTCATATTTGGAATTATGGAATGTCTGAATTCTCATTGATTTCTTTCACTCAACAAGTTACATTGCTGGTTTTATTCCATGACATTAAAGTTAATTTATTTTTTATCACTGAATAATATTACATTTTATGGATGCATGCAATTTATTTACCCATGAAGCCAGTGAAGTATATCATGGCTGTTTTTGTTTGGGTTAATGAATAAAATCATTATAAGCATTGATGTGTAGGATTTTGAGTATCTACAAGTTTTCAACTCATTTAGACCAGAGTGCAATTCTGAGTTTTATAGTAAGACTGTGCTTAGTTTACATGAAAGTTGCACATTTTGCCCAGGTTTATCCTTCATGTTCCATTTGGTGATACTTAGACCATTAGTTAGGAGGACTATCCACCCACCCAACTGCCTTTGTTCCTCGGTCATGTAGCTATATCCAGGTGGGTGTGGCTTTTATCCTTTCCCATACCTCCTAATCTGTAGGAGAAAGGCCCACTTGTTCATCCTGCTGTTCACTTCCCGGCTGCCCTGCTAGCTTAGCCCCCAAATAACCACACAGAAACTGTATTCATTAAATCACTGCTTGGCCCATTAGCTCTAGCATCTTATTGGCTAATTCTTACATCTTAATTTAGCTCATTTCTAGTAATCTGTGTATAACCACATGGCAGTGGCTTACTAGGTAAAATTCCCAGCATCTGTCTCTGGCAGCCCCATGGCATCCCTCTCTGACTCTGCCTTCTTCCTCCCAGAATTCAGTTCCATCTTCTCCAGCTACCTAAATTCTGTTCTACCAACAGGCCAAGCAGTTTCTTGAATAATGGTAATCACAGCACACAGAGGGGACTCCCACACCACTAATCCCTCAATTGCCTCATATCATAGTTAACTGCCTAAAAAAAGATGCATATCCACCTATTTTTAAGAAAAAACATAGTATTTTCTTATCTGTACTTACCTTGTTCTTCGTGCATTTTCAACTCTGTGCAGTGTTTATCAGTGAGGTAGCTGGGTGGTGGTTTTCTTTATGACTTGTAGAGCAACCTCCAGTGTCTTCCCAATAAACAAGGCCAGAGATGAGTGAAGAGAAGGGTAATTAGGAAGATACAAAGTAGAATGGGAAGCTTTGTCAGACTTTGTGATCCCTTTCCAAAAATTTTATAACTAAATACATTATTTAGCATCAAATTTTATATAAAATGTTAAAATTAAATAATATTTAACATTATTCAATATTCTTTGTTTAATAGTACATTAAATAGTATTAAAGTTCTACTGTCAAGGGCATTTTCTTTTGGCAATTAGAACTGCAATTAGAACTAATACATTGTTTTGCCCCATGGTTTCTTCCTTACGGTATAATACCTGTTTCTTTTTGATGTGTGTGCCCTTGTTTGGGAGGCTTTAAAACTTTTCTCTATTTCCGGTGTTATGAAATCTCATCCCAAGATGTCTAGATATAAAGTCTTTTCTATTAGTTTCTGTGTGACATGGACCTCCTTCCAGCTTTCCCAGGGATCAGCAATCTCACTTCCTTTGCTTTTTTGTCTGCTTCGTGGCATTTTTACAAACCTCCATCGGATCCTTCCACCATCCGTACGTTTTTGCTTGTGTTTCTAATCCCCACAAGTCTTATTCCACCCACATCTTCTGCCTGACTTTTTCTTTCTCTGATGCCTTTGGAGGATTCTTTAGTCCACTGTTGCAGCTCATCATTAGTTGAGAAGAGGGTGATCATGACTCACTCATTCACAGTCTAGTTTACCGTAATTTGCTTTCTCTGGTTTTTGGTTCTTAACAATGCTAATGGCATTATCTTGTGTCATATATACAAATATGCATCTATATAAAATCTGGGACTTACAAATGTGAGAAAAGGATAATTGTCTTTCTGAAACTGGTTTGTTTTCCTCATAATAATTATCTCTAGCTGCAACCCTTTTCTAACAAACAGTATAAGTTTCTTCTCTTTCATATCTGCTAAAACCCCCACTGTGTGCATTCATGTGTGCTTGTAATCATGTGTGTGTGTCTGTGCATGTGTATATGTGTTGTGTGTGCAGTACACTGCTCTATCCCTAAGCAGTACCCAAAATTGTGTATATCTATATAGTAACTCATACTTTTCTTTGTGCATTCCTCTGTTGTTGGTCACTTACGTTCGGGTCAAAACTTATGCATTGTGAACAGAGCAGCCATGAACACTGGTGTGCACCTATCTCTGTGGCATACTTACCTGACGCCCTTCATGTAAATACCTGGGAGTTTCAAATGTCGGTCACATGGTAGGTCTATTTTTATGAGGATTCGCCATCCTGATTCTTTTTATGTCATGTTTTCTTTTTACGGACAAGGAAAGCTCAGGGATCAGCTGAGATGAGTGTATAGCAGAGTAGCAACCAAGGTGATGGAATGTATTTTTTTCTTGAGGGGGAGGTAGTGTTGCTTAGGTATTAAGAATTCACTGGTGCAATTTTGAACTATCTGTGTAACTGAAACCAACCAGGGGCCTTTGGTCACAGATTTCCTGTGAATTCAGTCATTCTAAAGATTTCAAGGACAAGCGTTTGCATTTGTCTACATTTGCTTCTCTTTAAAAATAACTCACATTATGGCCTGGGGGGGGGTGGTAAGAACAAACTGGGGTGATCTCCGGAGCTGATGGAGTCAACCCCCTTGCTTCATTATGACATTCACAGTCCCAGAAGCTGCCTTGCCCATCACAAATACCTCCATCTCTTTTCTGACATTTTCAGGATTGCCCTCAATTTTGCATCCTGGTTTGAAGTTTAACAGTCCTTTGGAGTTCATTCAGAAAGCAACCATGCTATTGTTTCTAAACCCCACAGACAGAAACCCTGCCACAGACATCCTGCCACGTTTTCATTTGTGATGGCCATGCCATCCTAGTTACCCAGATAGCTTCTCCTACACCTGACTTCATCTTTCTGCTTGAAGCTGCTGCCCCTTCCTCTGCTCCCCAGGTCTGTACTTGCCATGGCCATCCCGGCACCCTTTCCCACCAGTGGCTCCCATCTCTGTTTGCTCTCATAAACGCACGTCTATTCCCATTCATTTTAATGGGTACAGTTTTCTAGGTCCCCACATCTGTGTTTATCCCCGCTGCCCCTTCCTAGGCGTCTCTCGTTTATTTATTTCCCACTGCTCCATGACTAGATTCCGTGTATTCAGATTTATCATCCTCCGGTCCATTCTCTACATCTGACCTCACATGTCTTGACTGCATCACTATTTCGCTGAAATTCTGCCACCCAGTTGCCCTTGAAGTGGTTTGCAAATGTTTTTTTCCCTGCTACTCAAGAAGCATAATGCATATCTATTAATAATAGCAGGGAGACGGTTGATCTTATGATCTCATCCCGTGTCTGCGGAGAAAGTGGGAGATGTCTGCCTTTCCTGAATCAGAATGACGTTCTCCGAACATTGTAGATGTTAATCAACATGCGAGGATCAATGAATGATACGTATGTGTGATTTTTCCTTTTACTTAAAAATATTAACACTCATTGTGTACCTACACGGTCCTAGATTTCATGAAGATATTCATAGATGTTATAAAATAATCATTGAATCTTTCTTCCCCATGTTAGTCTTTTTTTCTATCTGGAGATCAATTTCACTTTTCCTTTCATAGCATATGCACATATTTGATTTTTATAAAGTATGCAATTCACAAATGAGAGAAAACAGTATTTTGAGGGTTTTTTGAGACTAACTCACACTCCTACATGATGCATGTCAGCTATAACCATTTTTCTGCAAATGACATAACTTCATTCATCTTTATGACTAAATTCAATCCCATTGAGTGTGCATATGACGTAATAAAGGCAAACGCGGTAGCACAACACAGGTAAGGACAGAACCGAGTATCAACATCTATGAAAGGAGAGAAGGGAGGACTATCATGAATCTATAAAACCTAACTTTTGTATGCATGTGTGTACGTGCTCATATACAGATATAGCTGAGATAACTATGTGTTCTTTGTATGGTAGGCTTTTTACTAAAACTGGTGAATAAGAAACAGATTTCAAATATCCAGTCACTACTTAATTTTGATGGGGTCAATCTAACATTTTTGCCTTGATTTTTAGGACCTTTTTTTTTAATAAAAAAAGAAAACAACTTGACTCAATAAAAATTCAAAACTTGATGTAACACAATTATTTCCCAGTATATTTGTGGGATGTATAAAAATAATGAAAAGACTTCCAGGGTGTATTAAGTTTCCATGGCAACAAACCACAAATGTACCGGCTTAAACAACACACCTTTATTGGTTTACAGTTCTGAATGCGGTGCTTGCTGGGCTGCCAGCAGCTCAATTATCTTCCCTGAGGCTGTAAAGAATGTCCTTGCTTTTGTCAGTTTTTAGGAATTGGCCACATTCCCTCAATTTGGGTTCCTTTCAGCCTTCAAAGCCACCCTAACGGGACTCTCCCACCTCCATCTTTTACTGATGAGGATCATTCTGTCGACATGAGGCCCCCTGGATAATGTAAGATTGTCTCCCCATCTGAAATCAGTCAATTAACAATTATAATAGCTACAATTATCGCCTAGCTGGAACTGTAATGAGTCTTTGTGATGACCAACTTGCTGGATCTAGGCCATCTACCCCACCGAAAGCACAACGTTACTGATGCTGCCATCAGGTTTTCTTCAGGAGAGCAGGAGAGTTCCGTGGTTGGAATCTGGTTTTAAGTTTGTCGTTGGGCTATTCTGTAATCGAAAACAAAATCAAGAAAGCCAATGTGCTAATATTTGCAGCTAAGTGTAATAGTATATTCAGAACTAATGAGACATTCTTACCTAGGTAGAATATCTTGCTTTTCCATTTCTGTAGCTTTGCAGCTGCAGGAGTCTGTCACTTCCCGGTTCAGCTGTTGAGTTTATGATAACATTAAAGATGATGTAGACCCTTGCTATTGTATTATAAAACAGGCATTTTTATCTTCCCTATATGAAAACATAGCACACAAAGAGGTATTTGGAAATATGGGTCAGGAGTGGGTGCTGCACAGACAGTACAGTGGTTAAGACCACATGTTGTTCTGGCAGAGGACCTGGGTTCGGTTTCCAACACCCACATCTGGCTGCTCACAACTACCTGTAATGTCAGCACCAGGAGATCCAACACCTTCGTCCCTTGGCACCTTCACTCATATGCTCATACACACACACACACACACACACACACACACACACACACACAAAGTCACAGCCACACATAGTCACACAAAAGAAATCTTAAAAAAAATAAGAGTTTTGAATTGTGTATCAGATTTCTTTTACATCCATCCTTCCCATCTAGGTTATATTTCCAGTACTCGTATCACACACCAGGAAGCTATTCTACAGATTAGGAACATACATGGATAATAGTGGAGGAAAAGCAAATTATTGGGGAAAAATAGCTGTTAGCAAACATGTAAATCTCTAATACTAAATGCAGAAACAACCCTAAATTTATTTAAATACCCAGAAGATAAATGAAGACAATACACTTTATTCTATAAATGTAAGCAGTTCATATAGCCAATTGAATGCATAAAAGCACATACTTACAACTTGGAAAGATATTTGCGTTTTATAACACATGGGGCTTAATACTGCCCCAAATATAAAGGAGCTTCTACAAACAGAAGAAAAAACAACCTGTGAAAAAATATGCTAGCAATATGAACAGTCCACAAAAATAGAACTGAAGATGGCTCCCAACCATCTGAAACGATGCCTAACCTCGTTTATAACAGAATAAATGCAAATTAAATGCTCTGTTCCAAGTGCCTTCTCCATCAGATGGGCAGAAATCCAGTCTGACAGCATAGCTGGCTTAAAAGGCTATGGGTAAATAGACACATTTATATACTGATGTTAAGAATTAAATAGCATGGGTCTAGGGAGAGAGATTCTCCAATGTTTAGCAAAATTACAAAAAGTGTTTATCGTTTGATCCAGGAATTACCACTCAGGCTATTACGCACAAGGCTAAATTTTAGCATCGAAAGTGAGAGTAGCGATTAGAAGCAGTTGAAGTAGATGGCAGTAAGGAACAAGTTAAAAAGAGGATGTGCGCGGTAAAATAGAATGAGAGACAGAACGGTGTGCGTCTATGGAATGATCTAGATAACTTTCCAAGATAAAGACAAAGCTATGAATGGATGCTAAGGCCAATCTAAAATTGTGGGGGCAGGTACATTTGATAATCAAACAATGAAGTAATACTGAGAAGCAAAGAAATTTGCCAATGGTCGGAAGCAGAGGTTAGAGCTTTTCAGAATGATTTTGTTTGGAGGATTTAGTTTTGCAATATTAGAGGTTCATTTTGCATTATTATAAAACATAATTTAAAAAGTGATACCTTGAAATTGAGCACGTGTGACTTACCCCATAGCCTTTTAATTTGATCTTGTGATGAAGATCAACTCCAAGTTGCTATGATCGAACTCAGCAGTTTGATTCCATATTGCTGATAGGCTATACCCTCACAAAAGATCCACAAAGGTTTCTAAGACTCTTAGACAACCATATTGCTGGTGTTAACAACTAAGATTACAGTGTGTGTACCTAGAGAGTGCTCTGTGTGGTCCAGGAACAAATAAATACTTACATAAGCTTCCCCGACTAATGAAACTTAGCATGTGAGAAAAGAGACGAAAAGTGGAAACATATGCTTCTTACTTTAAAACGGAGCATCATTGTGATGTTATGAAGTATGTTTCAATAAGATGGCCTTTTCTTTTTTGGGTTTGCGAGACAGGGTTTCTCTATGTAGCTCTGAAGCCTGTCCTAGAATTTACCCTGTAGACCAGCCTGGACTTGAACTCACAGAGCTCCATCTGCTTCTGCTTCCTGAGTGCTGGGATTAAAGGTGTGCACCATCACACCACTCAGCCTGGCTACGACGGACTTCCTTAATTTTTCTCTCTCAAAAGTCAGGAAACAATGAACAGCCTAGCTCAGAGCTCAGTCCCACCATCGTTCCACACTGCAGTCTTGAAATACGTTTTTTTTCCACGTTGGGCTATGGTAGGAAAGACTTTGTCTCAAAGGGTACTGGGGTTGCCTTGATGTCCTACTGCAGAGGATGAGGGAGTTAGAAGTGTCACACTTAAAATACCAAATATCCATAATTCAGAATTCATGGTAATTTTCAGTGCAGGAAAGTATCTTGTATCAGAAAATGAATAATGCGAAAGGTCTTAGATTTCTCCTGGCTTCTAGTGTGAGCTGTGTGTTACAAATCCGAGCAATCGATAAGACCACCTTTTTCCTTACAAATGTATTTCAGCTCATGAATATAAAGAAAATGGTAGAATTAGAAATTGCCAGCATTGAATTAGTGCTTTTTGGCAATGGTCACTATCTAGTAGAAACAGAAGAATCATTTTTCTCTTTTTTGGAAGCACACAAAACCAACTAGAGTCAGACTTGCCACAAAAAATAACCTCAGAATCATCAGTCTCCTTTATCTCAAGAAGAGACAGCAAAATTCTTTGGGAGAATTCAGCATGGAAAACTAGTCAATAGCAAAGATTAATACCTAAGAATTTAAAAGATAATATATGCAGAAAGAGAAAATATTTATCACGAACACAATGTATGCACTTTATTTGAATCAGAAACCATGTAAGACTTTAAAAATGACTCTGTGGGTATAGCCATAAATATTTAGAAGGCAGTTTGACAATATGCAAATTTATCAAAAAAAAAGAGTAATATGTTCCCCCAACCCCAGGACCTATGATCTCGAATGTTCTTACCAAGTCTATTTTACCAGAAATGAATTTCTTCCTGTGGAGCAGGCCTTATATCCAATCATAAAATGGTTGGCTGTCCCCATAACCTTCATACCACTATTGCTCTGGGGTGCTATCTTGTCTGGCAATCCTAGCACCTTTTGACATATAAAGCACCTTTTGACACTATAACAGCTATCAGCCAGGAAGGATGATTTTTATGCTAGCTCTTGTTTGAATTCTCTACGTCCTTCACACAAAAATATGTGGTGATTTTAGCACTAGGGTCTTACCATTCTAGCAATGGCAGATAATCAAGAACAATGACCCATTTGGGAACCTAAGGCACCTCCCTGATTAGCATGTTTAAGAGAAAAAAAATCCTTGAAGATTCATTAGAATTGATTGAGAAATAGTTAAAGAATTATTATTTCTGACAGTGATGTTTCGTGTTTGATGTTTAACTTGGGTTGTTGAAGCTGGGTGGTGGGTATATCATGTTATTCTTTATACTTGTGATGGTGTTGAGCATTTTCTGTAATAAAAAGTTAAAATGTTTCCATTAAATCAAATGCGTGTAGTTACTAATAGCAACAATGGGAATTCCTTTATCCTAGAAGATTTTTTTTTGATGTTCAACTTTTCTTGATTAATATTTCAAGGAAGTTAATAAGATATGATTTAAGTCAGAAACTCAATTACCTGCTCAAACTGAACATTGGCAATTTTTTTTTTCCCAATCAATTTTCTCTGCTTCATGAAAGTCATTTCGCGTAAACTGAGAACTGGAAACTAGAGCGTGAGATAAGAAACAAGTCTGTAAATTTCTTTTATGGTTTAATTTCATTTTTTAATCTACACTTTTAGTAATTATATCCGCACTGCCCAACACTTGGGGGTTTAGAAACTCTGCAGCTGTGGGCCATGCTAAGATGTGCCCCTGTTATTTTTCAGTTCAGTGTTGAGGTGTCTCCTCTCTCGTAGTCAATCTTACATTGTTTCATTGAGTAGAATTTTAGTTTTCCAAATAACAGAATTGGAAAATTATAGCAGTGATCAAAGAATTGATTGTCTTTGGTGTGTTCTCACTAACCATTTGGGAAAAGAATCAAATTGTATCCTTATTTCATATTTATCAAGATTAATTCTATATTGATTTTGCATTTAAATAGTCATAGTAAGATCATAAAAGTAGCATGAATTATTGATAAATGTTTATATAACTGCCTTAGACCATTTTCTGTTGCTATATTTGAATGCCACAGATTTAGCAAGGGTGACGTTTATTGGGTTCCTGATTAAGAAGCCTTGAGAGTTCAAGGTCAGAGAAGCACATTCAAGAAGAGTTTTCTTACTGGTGGGGACTGTAAAACATCATAATATGTGATGCAGGAAAACAAATGGAGAGAGAAAATCTCCAAGCTTAGGCATCTCTTGAGTGGTTTTATAAAGCCTTAGAATTAGGGTCTCTTCAGCCTTAATGACCTCCCTGAAATCCCATCACCAAATACCCCAGTCAGTTTTTCTCTAAGCTTAATATACATCTTTAGGGATTATACTGCAGCAAAGTTTTAGTGGAGGCAGCCAAGTCATAGCTGTAACTTATGTTGAAGAAGGCAGTATTTGAATATGCATGGGATGCGACCAAACTATTACTTGAATTAACCAAACCACCAAGAAGTTCCCATGGCCCTAGTTAACAAATTGGTAAAGTGTAAAGTATATGTAACTAAGCATTAATGTTAGTATTTTAATGGAACTTATGAATTAATGAGAAAAAGATCTTTGTCAGAGAAAAAAATGACCAAGGAAATGAAAACAAATGCACAAATACTCAACCAACATGTAAGAAAGTTCACATGTGTTTGTTAGCAATGAAGTCAATATGAATTATTTTGAGGATGAGATGGATCTCAGCTGTCAAGGTAGCAAGGGCCTAGGGTTGGGTTGGGCAGACAGGAGACCTCAGCAACTCCAGCCCCACACTTGTTGGGGGAGGAAACTGGTATGTCCTCTCCCAAGGGACTCCAGTATCTTCAGAACACAAATGGTTTCTACAACTTTTACATGGGACTTATTTTTCTCTAGTAGTGTGCTCTTGAAAAATAACAAAACGGGTACAGAAACACTTAGTATACAGTTTTATCACATCCTTGTTTTCCTGGAATGCTGTGTAGATCAGACTGGCCTCAAACTCATAGTGATCCCCCTGCCTCTGCCTTGGCCTTCTGAGTGCTGGGATTAAAGGCATGCACCAGGCTCACTGTGGCTTGAAATAGAAAAAAAAAACCTTTGAGCAACCTGTAGCCCAGAGACAGGAGATTTATTTGACCTCTGGGTCAATACACACAAATGCTAAAGGGTGATTTCTTAGCATAAGAAGGTGGGCTCACTATTGCTGAGTAGAGCAAGAAGGGTTTAGAGCATTTCCTCCTGCCATTGGATATAAATATCTACAACCTTGGGAAGATCAGTAGTGATATTCTAGTCCTTGTCTAGCATGGAGATTCACACTTTTAAATCTAGCACTTGAGATGCAGATGCATTCAGATCTCTATGGGTTTGAGGTCAGCCTGGTCTACACAGTGAGTTCCAGGCCAGCCAGAGATATGTAAAGAGACCCTGTCTCAAAAGAAAAGATATTATAGCTCTTGCTGAGAGTGTGGCTGTCAAATGACCACATACCCAGAGGCCCAAAGTCATCAAGACACTATATAATGAGGTCTTCTTACTCCTGGTATTTAATAAACCACTGATCAAAAGGAATGTGTCATTTTTAGAAGTTCAAGGCTTTAAAAGAGCAACTAGAACATGAATATATGTTTAAGTTTAGGACACACACACATCTATAGACTCACATAAACAACACCACCAACGTGGAAGCTCCCGCAGGTGGTGAGAGCAGACTAACTAACAGACTATCATTATTTCATCATGATAAATCCCAGAGCTCCTCATTCCTGACCTCTAGCTCAGTGATGTGTCAGCTCCAGGGCTCTGCTCAGTTCTCAGCACTGATGCCTGCAAAGTCCTAATATTTGAGGTTGTTGTGGGAGAATGCCACTGTTCACAAAAATGCATTCATTTATTCATTCCATCATCCATCCAACTGGCACACACAAGGACATCAATTTAGAGGGATTCCTACAAAGAATAAGGTGCCTATCTTCATGTAGTTGTTGGCTGAGATTATCAAAGCGATTCTGGAGACCTTTGGTTTTAGAGGAATAATGACAGATAAGGCTGCCACCCATGGTCGCTGACATCGGAATCACACACAGTAAATGTCATTTTTTAAAAGGCTGTGATTCTTGGATTACAAATGAGGGCAGTGTCTGGAGGAGACAGGATCTATACAAGATGTTCTCCATTGACCCTTCTTACCTTGCAAGGGCAAAATAGAGGTTCTACCTCTATAATTCCCATTTTATTCATCCACATATAGCAAGCTCATCACTAGGAACTGTTTTATGCTTCTGAATCTCTCACTAGCCTATACCCACTTCCCTCCACTATATTTCTTCTCCTCGTGAGGGTATTTAAGCATTGAGAATGTGGTTTTTCCCATTCTCAAATAACGACTAACAAACAGCATGCCATTCTGGGCAAAGGCATCTGTTTTATTGTCTCTCCCCAGCATGGCTCCTTTATTACACCTCTGATTTATAATGTTTCATATTCTCAAATTAATAATACTCAGAGAGAGTTGAAGTTATTGCTTAAATAAAATGAATATTTAACATGCTGAAATGTTTGCCAAGAATTTAAAAAGAAGATTCAGGCATGATGGTAAATCCAACACCTGGAAACCCAACATTTAGAGGGCAGAGGCAGGAAGAGCCTCCACTCAAGGTCAGCCTGATTTGCCTATCAAGCTCCTATTTCAAAGTAACTGGCAAAGAATCGTGCTTACCAGGAAGCTATGCAAAAATTGCATTAAAAGACAGTTTCTAGAGAGCAAAGAGAGTGAGTCAAGTTTAGAATTCTTTTCTTAATAGCTACAAGACAAGCTTGATTAGCGACAAAACGCTAGCTGCAAAGGCAAATGGTACTGTGGCTGCATGGTCATTTTCACTTTATTTCTGAGTTCAGCCTGCCAGCCGGCTCAAACAGTGCACAGCACACACAATTAAGGCCGAGCAAGAGACTTGACAATCTCATGCGACTCGCTAATCTTTCTGATGTTGATCAAAATAAAAACAAGCCACTGTTTGCATAATAATCCTATCAGATGCTCCTGTCGATTGAATTAATCTTGATTTTTTTTCAGCTATGAGCCCTTTTGTATCTGTCGTATGTCTAAGAATGGTAAAAGCAGTCACTGAAAGTCCTGTGTCCTGTTAGTGCACACACTGGTCCCAAATGGAAGAAATTTCACAGGTATGGTTGACATGCCATCTTTTTAGTTGTCGTTCCTGATTTGGTCAATTCCCGGTCAAAAGTACTTGTTTAAAAGATCAAAAGACTTCAGGATGGGTCAGTGAATAATGGCGCTTGCTGCCACGCCTGCCAACCTGAGTTAGAGCCACAGTGTCCAGTTGGTCTCTATCTCCACACATGGTCCATGACAAGTTTGGTCTGCATCCACACTCCTATACTCCATAAGTGAAAATAATAATAAGTGTCTAATTAGAATCATTTTAATTATGAAAATTCTCAAGCATGCAGAATAAAATGAGCACAAATGGGTCCCCAAGGCCCAGATTCGTCAACAGGTAACGGCACATTTATGTTTGCTTTTCTTCTCTCCATAATTGAAGAAGTTCCATAGCAGTTTTACAAGGATTTATTTTATTGTTAATTATGCACATGTGTGTGGGTAGGTTCACATGAGTGCGGCTGGCCACAGAAATCAGATATTCCTCTGGAGACAGAGTTAGAAGTGGCTGTGAGCTACCCTATATGAGTGCTGGGAAACAGTCTTCTGTTAAAGCAGTACAAGCTTTAAACTGCTGAGCAATCTTTCAACCCCTCTTTAACCTTCGATTTGTGTATCGAATTCTATTCCACTTGCATTTTAAATTAAACCCTTTCTTTTGTTGCTGTAGGAGGCCACTTGCTTGTTTCCCAGCCGCTCAAACTCCCGAAACAACCACACAGAAACTGTATTAATTAAATATCACTGCTTGGCCTATTCAACTTCTTATTGGTTAGATTTTACATCTTAATTTAATCCATTTCAATTATTTTATGTTTTACGAGGTTCATGGCCTACCGGCAAATTTCCAGTATATCTATCTCTGAAGGCAGCTCCATGGCTTCTCTCTGACTCAGCCTCCTTTCTTCCAGCATTCAGTTCAGTTTTTCCCACCGAGCTCTACACTACCCTATCACAGAACTAAGACAGTTTCTTTATATTTATGGTTGTGAGCCTAGCCTTTAACGGCTGAGCCATCTCTCCAGCCCGACAGTTTCTTTATTAACCAATGGTATTCACAGCATATAGAGGGGAATCTTACATCATTCTGTGATCTACATTTGCATGAAAATATTTCTAAGACACGCAATACAGAGAGACCCTATGTGCACTTGACTATTCTTCCCCCAAATAGTACAATATGGCAATTAGGAAACTGACTTTGATCTAGTCTGGTACAGAACAGCTCTCCCCATCAGGACCCTCCTGGGCAAATGGTCTTTTATATCCTCCCTGTCTCTGCCTGCTCCTTAAACACTGGGGACTATTTTCTAGTTTTGTATGAGTTCCAAAACCTTCCAAATCAGTTTTCTCATTTATCCTGCTCTCCAGATACGTCTGATTTTTGAATATTGAAATTCATGGTTTTCTTTATTCTTCATCTTTAGAAATGGAATGGTTGGCATAAAGACTTATATAGATACATGGTCAACATTTAAGAGGGCAAACTTTCATAATATCTGGTACTTCATTTTCATTGCATCAAAAGGCAGCCTGCTAGGCCACTCCAGAGCCACTGATTCTGTTTGGTGGCTGTTGGATGAATAGGAGAGCTTTCCAATGAAAGGTGCGTTTTCTTAGGGCAAGTATGTAGATCTTGCTCTACAATGACTTCTTGCCTCATTATTTTAACCTCAACAAATGACCTTTGTCCAAACTGTTTATTTCACAGGAAGAAAGCATGATAGGAAATCTGTGAGCTTGCAATCCTATTACTGTTTGTATGTTTTTCTCAAAGTTTGTCAACTAATGTATTTTGTGGGAAGATTGACTTTCCTTTGCAATTTTGCTGGGCTCCTTCTCTGTAATTACCAGCTGTCAGGGTAAAGAATTGGACACACAGCAAAATGGATGCTTGGCCCAACGGTTATAGTTATGACTCTTTCCCCAGCATTAGTGTTTTGTGCCCCCATCGAGTCATACAAATGATCAGATTGGCAACAAATTACAAAGTCATTTTATTTTTTACGTTAGCCACCTTGAGTCTCTCCCTTCTTCCCTTTATTTTGAGAGGGACTGCTGACCCCTTAGTTGCTCAGTCTTTTGTAAAGACTTTATGTCTGCTGATATTCAAATTTTTATAGTCAAATAATTAAGGTAACTATCTCTTTGAATACTTAAATATCAAAAGCCAGATCTTAAAATTGGATATTGTAAGTCATTCACACTGCCTTGATTTATGGGACTGGAGAGTTCCTCCACAGTAAAGACCATTTGTTAAGAGGATCTGGATGAGGCTCCAATCAGGCACAGAGTGGCTCACGGCCCGTCTCACTTTTGTTCCCCATTTTGGCCTGGGTGGGTACCAGGCAGACACAGGTGATACACACATACATGCATATACTCACACATCACGTAAATGAAACAAATTATTTTGTTTAATGTGCTCCTGAAATACCTGCAGTGGCCTTTGACCAAGTCTTCACTTCAGGATTGCTGTGACATTAACTGCATTGTGTTAAATGTCCTGGGTTGAAGATTTTTAAGACTAACCACTTTTGATTTATTTCCTTAGGTGGTTAACAAGCAAAATCTTAAAGTTGTTCAGCTTTATTGTGTATTATGGTTTCTAAACTCTTGAGCTGACAAGGGTAGAAGACAGTGAAGTATAAGTACACTTAC
Source organism: Microtus pennsylvanicus (assembly GCF_037038515.1). Taxonomy (NCBI): domain Eukaryota; kingdom Metazoa; phylum Chordata; class Mammalia; order Rodentia; family Cricetidae; genus Microtus; species Microtus pennsylvanicus. Next base: position 16,479,274 of record NC_134585.1, on the reverse strand, counting down.
AATTTTTATTAAATTGCATTTTAATTTCATATATATATGGATTTCATATATACATGTATATATATATATATGTACCATATTTAGACCAGTTCCTTCATCCCTCTCTGCCCTCCATCTCCTCCTATGCTCTCTCCTTCTCAGATTCCTGGCCTCTATTTGGTTACTATAAACATATGAATAAATAAATATATATAAAGCATATATGAATAAATATATAAATACAACCTTCTAAGTCTGTTTAGTGGCGCTTGTGTGTATAAGTTTGCAGAGCTCACGCCTTGGTTTTGGATAACCATTCAGGGAGCCCATCTCTGGAAAAGACTGATGCTTCCTCTCTCAGTCATTCGTTGCCTGTATTCCTTCAACTAGTGTGGGTCCTTGTGAGATTACTGTTGTCCGCTTTAGGATGTCAACATGTGCTGTCACCATTTCAATCTTGTTAAGGAAGCCGTATTGTTGAGATTTCATGAATATGGCTTCACAATCACATATAAAAGACAAAAGCTCACAGCAGAATTCCTGGTCATTCAACTTATACAATCTTCCTGCCCTCTCTTTCACAATATTCCCTGAGCCTTAGGTGGAGGAGTTGCTTTTTTTTTTTAATTGAGAAAAAGAAAATTTCCGCCTCCTCCCAGCCTTCCACTTCTCCCCCCCCCCACTCCTCTCCCTCTCCCCCTCCCTCTCAAGTCTGAAGAGCAGTCAGGGTTCCCTGCCCTGTGGAAAGTCCACAGTCCTCCCCCCTCCATCCTGGTCTAGGAGGGTGAACATCCAAACTGGCTAGGCTCCCACGAAGCCAGAACATGAAGTAGGATCAAAACCCAGTGCCATTGTCCTTGGCTTCTCAGCAGCCCTCATTGTCCGCCATATTCAGAGAGTCCGGTTTTATCCCATGCTTTTTCAGTCACAGTCCAGCTGGCCTTGGTGAGCTCCCAATAGATCAGCCCCACTGTCTCCGTGGGTGGGTGCACCCCTCTTGGTCCTGACTTCCTTGCTCATCTTCTCCCTCCTTCTGTTCCTCATTGGGACTTTGGGAGCTCAGTCCAGTACTCCAGTGTAGGTCTCTGTCTCTATCTCCATCCATCGCCAGATGAAGGTTCTATGGTGATTCTTGGGAATATACCCAAGAGATGCCCGATCATATGACAAGGGCATTTGTTCAACTATGTTCATAGCAGCATTATTTGTAATAGCCAGAACCTGGAAACAACCTAGATGCCCTTCAATGGAAGAATGGATGAAGAAAGTGTGGAATATCTACACATTAGAGCACTACTCAGCAGTAAAAAACAATGACTTCTCAAATTTTGCATGCAAATGGATGGAAATAGAAAATACTATCCTGAGTGAGGTAACCCAGACCCAAAAAGATGAACATGGGATGTACTCACTCATAATTGGTTTCTAGCCTTAAATAAAGGTTAGTGAGTCTATAATTGGATATCCTAAAGAAGCTAAATAAGAAGGTGAACCCAAAGAAAAACATATAGCTATCCTCCTGGGTAGGGGAAGTAGACAAGATTGTCAGGCAAAAAATCGGGATCTTAAGGGTGGGGTGGGAGGGGGGTAAGGGGAGATGGGGAGAGAAAAGTGAGAAGGGTAGGATGGGGAGAACTTGGGGCAACGGGATGATTGGGATAAAGGAAGGTTGGATAGGGGAGCAGGGAAGCACATATCTTAGGGTTGGGAAGAGACCTGGACCTGGAGGAGTTGCTTTGTAGACATCCCAAGTGACCCTGAGCACCTCAGGAGAGCTGAGTTTACACTGACATTTCCATGTTGTGATAATGGGTTTGCATTGGTATTTCCACTTCAGATTTAACATTATAGTTCTTTCTCTTATTTCCTTTGATTCTACATTTATATTGTGTGCTTCATATCCCCAGTCTTTTGAGTCAATTGACATTTTTTACTTCATGTTAAAATATGTGTGAAATGTTTCCAAAATTAAAATGACCTTGAACAGTTCTCAGCTTCCAGAAAGACTTAAAATGCTGGTTCTTCTCTCTTATTTCCCTAAAGAATGAATTTTACAGGAGAGGTACAATGACAATATTGAGCTAAAAGTCCTTTAAATATTTTCCTGGCCAGAAAGTCCCAGCAAACGAACATCACAAGCAAAATGAAAAGACTACTGATAGATGGGAGGATGATTTTAGTTCTTAATCATAGGCAGACGATTAGCTCTTGAGATATAAAATACTCTAGTAAAACTCAGAATATGAAAATGAACAGAAAAGCACGGAGATAAATTGCCAGTAGAAAAAAATGTAAATGACTTTGAACATATGCAAACAAGATAATTTTACAGTAAGTTAAATGTGCATTGGAACTAGAGTGATGAACAAATTGAGACTTATCACAGTAACAGAAGTCCAAGTTTGGCAGCTTACTCAATGGCAAACTGCACGGGGAGGGGTAGTACCAAGGCACTGGTTAACAACTGTGTTAATAGCCCCTAGATCACCCCATTTCAAGATTGATAAGTCAATCATATTTGCAAAATTTCTTTGGCCCTGTGCAGTCTGTAAGGATTGGGGCACAGGCACCACAAGCCATCAGAGTACATCCACAAGGGTGGATGTGTTTTCTGTTTACCATGCAGAACCCCCGAAGAACCAGACCCTGAGCAATGAATTTGAGTGGATTAAAATGATATAACTATTTTCTGTGATCATGTGAGCACTAAGCAAAGAGAAAAATCTAGAGTATTTAGAAAATTTAATATACCTCTAAATTACACCCCAGACAAATAAATCTAAAGAAAATTTAAAAAAAATTGGGACTCCATATAAAGAAGAGAACATTTTAACATATGTGTATGGGGGGAGCATTATATGCACAAATATTTATTTTCTCTTAATTCTTACAGTAGCAAAGTAGAAAAATAGATTACTAATAAACTAAGCTTTCACCCAGGAAGACAGATAAGATAGCTAGTAAAAAGCAAGTGAGTCCAAGTAGGCCAACAGTGAAGTTAGAAAAACGTGAAAGGAATTTTTAAAACTTTGAGTCGTTGAAAAGATTCAAAACATTTGAAAACTGATCAAATAATCAAGGGAAGACAAGTAATTAAGTTACCATGATGAAGAATGATGTAAGAGATTCCACTTTTGATTGGGAAACCACTTAAAAGATAACAAAGGGACCCTGGAAGCAAATGTCTTCCAACACCACTGAGAACATCACTGGATTGGGAAAACCTGAAAATACTCAGTTTTGAAGTTGGCCCACAAAGAAAAGGGTGTTTCAACAATTGTGTGTCTATTAAAGAAACAGATCACTAAGGAAAGGCTCTCCCTTAAGAAAACTCAAAGCACTGAGGGCTTCGTAGAGATTTTATTGACCAGGAAGGGAAAAATGACAACATGACATAAACTTCTTCAGAAGATAGAGAGAAGGAAGTGAGATTTACTGAGGTATTTTATGAGTAAGAGTAAAATTGACCATATACAGAAAAAGACTCTGTAAGAAAGCAAAGCTAAAGACCATTAGCTCATGAAACTAGGCACAAGGCTCCTAAATGAGTATTGAAAAATTAGATCAATCAATATAAAAATCTCATATAGTAGGTGAGAATTAAGAGGTGTTAATCTAGATTGTAGTTTGACTTGTTCTCCTAATCATAGTGCATATAGTTCTTTGAGTAGAAAAATAACAAAATCATCTCAATTGACATAGTACAAATAGTTTATAAAATGTGTCAGCCAGTCATTTTAAAAGTACTCACCATAATGTAAATATTAAAGCAATAGAAAGAAACCTTCAGATAATGATAGACTGGAAAATTCCCTACTGATATTGCAGGAAAAGCTAGAACTTTTACTCCTGGCTAATAGTTCCCAAATTGCAACTGAAACAATAGTTTGTGCAATCGAGCATGGGAAAAATAACACACACAACACACGCACACGCATACATGTATATTCTAAAAAAAAGACATAAAAATAATTTTAGTCATCTATCATCTAATTTTACACTTTGGATGTCATTATCATAATCCCATATACAGAAACTCTTAAGGGGCCTCAAGAAGGCAACACTAACTAGTACCAGAGAATATGTCACATAATCCCAACATTATGAAACACCCGTCCTTATAGATGCATGCAATGAGAAACTACAATGACATCAAGAGCCACAGCATGTCTATTATGTCCATAATTTTATTAGCATTTAAAAGACTTACACATTGAAAACGACAGGAGGGTTCAGACTGAAGCGAAGAAGACAGATGACGTGGCTGGCATAATGTCCGTGGTATGGAAGACTGA